>NW_007249896.1:46359-63174 GCF_000164805.1 Carlito syrichta | reverse complement strand
GCCAGATAGTTTTGCTCCTTTCCAAAATCTTTATTATCTGGCTAACTTGTGGTAAGTTCAAATTTGATTTTTAATAATGCACTTATTATTAATTTTTAGTTTTAAATCACGTAATTTTAATTTGCTCCAATCATTCAAAATTTGTCCCATTGGAGTGTCCGAGGGCACAGACCACTACACACTCTCTTGGTCATGTTTCTTGAAAACCCAGAATTTGCTCTGAACACTTGCAATTCATTCCTTAAAGGAGAATTCTAAAACAAACAAATAACTAAATAAAGCCATAAATAGTAATGCCAGGAATTCCTAGGACTCTGATGGTTTTTTCCAGGCTGAGTGTTCTCAGCCCTCCTTGAAGCCCTTTTTTTTTTGGCTTCACGACTTTCCAATGATGTCTACAAAATGACCTGGTACAAAACCTTTTAGAGTGAACAGACCACGTAGATGTAAAATGATCTGTTTCTACTTATTCCGAATTATGAACAGGCAAAATTGTCAAAAATCCTCATGAATTACTAAACAACAGCCTTAGTCGTAAGACGTGGACAATTAAATGAAAGTGATTAGGTCTCACTCTATGCTCCACAGTGTGCCTAGTACTTGACCTGTCCCTTAGGTGAAGTACTGAGCTTACAAGGTGACTTAATCAGGTGGGAATAACCAGTTAAGTAACTGGTTTATTATTATTAATAACCTTAATAACCTTATTAAGTCCTGCAAAGTATTTAGCATTTAAAGCTTTACCAGTCTTATAAGAGGTGTGCTAGTCAGGCATAGCCAAAAAAACAAACAGTAGTGTTATCTAGCATTACAATAGAAAGTAGGGACTTAGCATACATTATACAACTCTAAGAGACTTCCCAACAGTTCTCAGGGACAAGCAGTTGATTACGATCTTAGGCAAGGCCTGAACCTTTAGAAACAGACTTACTTTCAACTAACCTGGCTTTTAGCATTTGAAAACAAGAACACTCTATTTAGTCCCTTGGTTACCAGAGAAAGATTACAAAAATTTTTTTTTCAAGGTTAGCATTAACTTGCACTGAGTTAGCAAAAGGCTAAGTAGCATATAAGAGATATTTTTACATTTCTTTAGAGGTGGATTAGAATGAGCTCCTTCAGAATTTATGAAGGAGAACACAGGCTAAGGAAGGGAGAGAGCGTGGTCCCTGGAAAGATATTAAGATAACTGGTAGCACATCATATACACAGCAGGCAATTTTTCCACAACCTTAACAACAAAAGGCAGAAATTTTAATAGTGTCAACAGGTTGGGAACAACATCACACAAGGGAGGGAAACATAAAATGACATAAAGAAACATGCACCAATCAATTTTTTTAAAAGACAACATGTCCCATTAAACAAAGCACAATAACGCAACCAGCTTTTTAGCAGATTCAAAATGACAGACACACACAAATAAGAGAATGAGGGGTATGGGAAGCATCTGCTTTGTCTCCCTCCAGTCATACTCCTCATGAAGATATCTCAGACACCTCTTAGCAATTGGCAGGTTGGTACACCCCCAACACAGACTAACTTTATGTGAAGCCCTTCTGTCATCTGTCTCATTCACACACACTCACACAGCATATTCTTCAACTCTCCGTCCTAATCCTAGGAGTCTACGGGTTCATCTTCAGACAGTGTTTCCTTTCACTACCTTTCAGTCCTTTCCTTCAGGCTGGAGATTACTAGTGGACTCTGGGAAGTGATCAAGCTCCCCTTCTGCCATCCATTGGCAGGTCTATGCAAAGGTTTTGATTCCTACCCTTTCTGTCAGGTGATCTTTCTGTCCTTTCCATCAGGTGGTCGTCCTTATGCCAGTTCCTTGCCTCTTGGGTCCCTGTTGTGCTTTCATGGTCCGAGCTTCAGTCCATTGGGAGGGGTCTCCCTCTCATGGATCAAGAGGTCCATTGCATGTCAGGTGAGATTACCCTTCCCATTTCCCTGGAGGTCCTACCTCAATGACAAAGGAGGTGGAATACACCATCTCCAAACTCTCCATTTCCTGCCCAACACACCAGATACGTAGCAGGAAAATAGTGAGATTGTGACACTGAGACTATTATAGGAAGTGGCACTTTATTATACTGGCCAGCTCAGTGAACTCGAGGGGTTAATGCTCCCAGGTTGAGCCCCACAAAATGGAAGAAGAGGAGTCTTATATCCTTGTTTAAGTAAGGGAGAGAGTCGGGTTGAGCGATTACACATTCTCTTTGGAATCTTACAAGGTTGTACTCAGCAAAATCAGATTTTTCAAAAAACAAATGATCTCCAGGAAAGGCAAGGAAGCAGGGTCTGCAAGCAGGGTTGTAAACTGTCAACTTCAAAAGAGGGGTTTTGGATGTCTCTGAATTAGTTACTCTTTTGCATTTCCATGAGAGCCATCAGTCTCTGGCCATTTGGCATTTTCAAACAAAACCAGCCTGGCAGGTCTTTAGAGCTTGCCACTTGGCTTTCAAAAGGAAATACCTTTAATTTCTACCAACCCCCTTCCTGCCACATCAAAACAAGCTATTCTTTCAGTCTCAGCTTTAGCACTTCCTAACCTCTCTTGCCCCTTTATGCTTTACACTATTGAAAAGTGTAAAATTTCCCTGGGGGTCTTAGGACAAAACCAGGGGCCTTCTTTCACCCCTGTCACTTATCTTTCAAAGCAACTACACACCACAATCCAAGGTGGCTGGCCTGCCTATGTGCTCTGGCAGTGGCTACATTCCTTGCTCAAGAAAGTAAACTATCATTCATTTACCACATGACTTTAAGGATTTACTTTTTCACAAAGCTATAATTCTCTCATCTCCCTCACATATCCAATTAATTCATGCCACTCTTCTTGAATCCCCCAAGTTATTTGAATGCTGTCCTACTCTCAACCCTGCCACCCTTATCCCTAATTGTTCTGAGTTTGCCATTCACACTTGCAGAGAAGCATTGGAGGTTTTAATACCTCACTTCCTCTACATTTCCTCTACCCCCTTAAATAGCCCAGATTTCACATGGTATATTGATGGCAGTTCCTTCACAACACCAGAAGGAAAAACAATAGCAGGGTACACCATCATTTCTGACAACAAAATTATTAAATCCCAACTTCTTCCTTTGGGAACTTCTTCCCCAAAAAGCAGAGCTTATTGTACTAACCAGAGCACTTACTCTCATAGCTAACAAAACCAAAAACATATACACTAATTTGAAATTCACATTTCATGTCATACACTCACATGTTGCTATTTGGAAGGTACAGGGGCTGCTATCAACCAAGGGTTCCTCCATAACTAATGCCCCACTTATAATCCAGCTTTTAAAGGCAGCTAACATGCAAACTGAAGTAGGCATCATACATTGTCAAGGTTACCAGACAACTTCAGACCTCATTTCACGGGGTGTCAAAGCTGCAGACAGGGAAGCCAAATAGGCTTCACTCTAATCAACTGCCCAATAACTTGTAATAATCCTCAATATAAAACCTCTTTACCTTATCTCAAACCTCAATGGACTGGTTGCTTCAAGTTCACTCTAGCCACACCAACAGCTACTAAAATGTCTGGTCATTCTTCTTGATTTTATATCTCTAGATTAAAATGGCCCCAGCAGACTCCCCCACTTCCACCAAGCAGCATTCCTCACTTGGAAGTTACCCGCTACTCCACCACTGTTCTGGGGCCTACCAAGCTTCGATTACAGTGAATTCTTGAGAAAGCAACACAGCTAAATTAAAACAACTATCAATAAGTAAAAGGGTCTAACAAATAAATTGGTTACTAATCATACTGAGACTCCCTCAAGCTATCCTATTTGAAATAGCCTTCTATTTTATGACTCTTCCCAGTAAACTATCATTCAAAAACTTTCCCTCTGCTTTGCTTACCTTGTTGTAGTTCTTATCCTCTAAGGCCTCCTCTCACTAAAATCAGCCTACATACATTTTCCCATGTTGTCTATCATCTCTCTCTCAAAACCAAGAGTAATTATCCAGGTGACAAATAGACAAATCTCTTTCACTCTCTCCTTTTAAATTTCCTTCTGTCCCAAACCTTGCCTACCTACTGAAAACTCTGAATTTAACCCATAGTTTTTCAAAATTCCTCCAGGACCATTTACAAGCCTTTACTAGCCATACTTTCTATGAATTGCTTTTATCCCATTCCAATAATCAAAAACTTCAAACCTCCACAACCCTCTGCCCAACATTCCAGCTTTTTTCTATCATATCCCTATAACATCCCTCTTCAGCAGGAAGCAGCTATGGAAGATTGACCTTTGGCCCTATCCTAAAACAAAAAGGCTGGAATGATAAGATTCATAGGGGGGTGGGAGAGGAGGTTGTAGTCAAAACAACTCATCATATAAATCTCACAAATGGAGCACAGAGTTACAATGGCCCAAAAAACTCACACTCTGCTCTAACAGCATCCTATTACTAATTGCTTTACTATCAATATCTGCTTTCCCAAGACCTGCATCCCAAAGCTATGTGACTGATAATATCCTGGCACTGACTGTCAGTGTTTGCTTTCCTAAGGCTACATTTCAGAGACAAGTAATTAACAACATCCCTGTTAGTGACAGGTTTAATGCAGACATCTGCACTTCAAGGTCATGGGACTTGCCTCAACAATACCGACATCTACATCTCAAGACCAGGTGATGGACAGTTTAAATTTTGATAAGCCTCAACTAAGGCTTTATAAATTGCCTGCAAGAGAACAAAGGCTGCTGGTTTCTCTCTATAGAACCAGCTACTGCCCCCCTTCTTTTCTTTTATTTAATAAACCACTTTAATCACCAGTGGTTTGTCTCTTCCTTCTCGGCATACATTTCACCTGAATTTTTCTAAGTATAAAATCATATAATCTACCTAGAGAGATAGGTTGACTTCCTCATTTCCTATTTGAATAACCCTGATTTTTCTCTTTGATTTCTCTGGCTATGACTTCCAGCACTATGTTGAATAGGAAGGGTGAAAGTGGGCATCCTTGTCTTATTCCAGTGCTTAGGGTGAATAATTCCAACTTCTGTCCATTGAGCAAAATGTTGGTTGCAAGTCTATCATAGATGGTTCTTATTGCTTTGATAAATTAACCTTTCTGCCTTGGTGTTCAAAGGTTTTACATCAAGAAGAAATGCTGGATTTTGTCAAATACTTTTTATGTGTCTAATGAGATAATCATGTGGTTCTTGGTTTTATGTCCATTAATGTGGTGAATTATGTGTATGGTCTTTCAAATGTTGAACTATCCCTGCATCCCAGGAATGAAGCTTACCTGGTCATTGTGAATGATTCTTGAGATCTGTTGTTGGATTTGATTTGCTAGAAACTTGTTGAGAATTTTTGCATCTATGTTCATCAAGGAGATTAGCCTATAATTCTCTTTCCTTGTTGGGTCTTTGCCAGGTTTGGGTATCAGTATGATGCTACCTTTATAAAAATGAGTTGGGGAGAAAGCCATCATTCTCAATTCCTTGGAATACTTTCAATGAGATTGGTATCAGCTCTCCCCTGCCTGTCTTGTAGAATTCTGCTGGAAAACCAGCTATCCAGGGCTTTTTTGGTGGTGATTTTCTTACGACTGAATCAATTCCCTGGATTGTTATTGGTCATTTCCAAGTTTCAATTTCTTCTTGTTTTAACCTTAAGAGGTTGTGTGATACCAGAAAATCCTCCATTTTTTAAAAAGATTTTTCTGGTTTATTTGCACACAGATATTCATAGTTATCTCTGATAATCTTTTGAATTCCTTCAGGGTCAGTTGCGACCTCACCTTTTTTCATTTCTAATTATGTTTATTTAGACTTTCTCTTTCTCTCTCTCTCTCTCTTTAGTTTATGTGGCCAGGGTTCCATCAATCTCATTTATCTTTTTAAAGAACCAGCTTTTTTTTTTCTTAATTAATCCTTTCTATGATACTTTTGTCTTCTGTATCCTGTAATTATGACTTTATCTTTGTAATCTGAACTTTTTTACTGAAATTAGATAACCTTGCCTTTCCATTTCCCTTGGGTGTTGCATTAGGGTGTTTACTTTTAGTCTTTTTTATTTTCTTGATATGTTCATGCAAAACTAAATTTTCCTCTTAACACTGAGTTCATGCCACTCAAGAGATTCTGATAAGATGAGCCTTTGCTTTCATTTATTTTCAGGAATCTTTTTATTTCTGTCTTGATTTTTGTGTTGACCCAGAAATCATTCAACAACATGCTCTTTAGTGTCCATGTCTTTGTGTGGTTGTGGGGGATACTTTTGGTGGCAATTTTTAAAAAATTATTAACATTGGGATCTGAGAAGACACATGGTATTATTTCAATCTTTTGAAATTTTGTCACACTTGACTTATGTTTAACAATATGATTGATCTTGGAGTATGTTTCAAGTGCTGATGAATAAAATGTACATTCTGTAGTTATTAGGTGGAGTGTCTGTAGATGGTTATTAAATCCATTTGATTGAGTGTTGAGCTAAGGTTGTAGATTTCCTTGTTTGACTTTTTTTTTTCCTTGATGATCTTAGGCTGCTAGCAGGGTATTGAGGTCTCCAACTATGATTATGTGGGTCACAGTGTCCTTTCTTAGTTTACTTAGTAGTTGTTTTTATAAAACTTAGTGCTCCTGTGTTGGGTGCATATATGTTTAGGATGAATATTTCTTGCTACTGAATTGAGCTTTTTATAATTATGAAGTATCCTTCCATCTCCTTTTTTAACTTTTGATGGTTTGAAGTCTGCTTTGTCTAATATTAGAATAGCTACCCCTGCTTTTTCTGTTTCCCATTTGCCTGGAATTTCATTTTCCAGTATTTAACTGTGAGTCTTTGAGTGTGCATTGCAGTGAGATGACATTCCTGGAGGAAGCAAAATGTTGAATAATGTTTCTCTATCCAGTTTGCCACTCAATACCTCTTCAGTGGTGCATTCAGTCCATTCACATTCATATTAATTATTGAAATGTGAGATTCTAATTCTGTCATAGGGCTTTTAGGGGGTAGTTTTGCTTCCTTTCTACTTTTGTATTTATGTATGTATATGTGTATTTTTAATTTTTATAATTTATGTGTCAATACTTTTGTGTTAGATATAACTGTTCTTTTGTCCTTGTGTCCAATGTCTTCTTAAGCATATCTTGAAGGGGTGATCTGGAGGTGGCATATCCCTTAGATATTAGGTGTTTTGGAAAGATTTAAAATTTCTGTCACTGATAAAAGTTAACTTGATAAGGTAGGGCATTCATGGCTGGAGTTACTTATCTTTGAGAATGCTAAAAATGGGTCCTTCTAGCGTGTTTCTGCAGAAAAGCCTGGAGCAACTTTGATGGGTCTTCCACTGTAAGCTGTCTGACCTTACTCTCTTGCTGCCTTTAGAATTTTTTAATGCTTATTTTGTGGAGGCAGATTACTATGTGTCTTGTGGATGGTCTTCTCATGTGATACCTTGTGAAAGTTCTCTGAATCTCTTGCACTTGAATGGTCACCTCTCTAGCAAGACTTGGGAAGTTTTCTTGGATGACCTCATAGAATGCACATTCCATGATCTTCTCAGTTTCCCTTTTGACTTCAAGGATACCATTCTGGTGTAGGTTTGTTTTCTTGACATAGTCTGTCATCTTTTGTGGGCTTTGATCATTATTTTTTAGCCTTTTTTCTATGGTTTTGAAAGACTGGTTTAGTTTTGTGTTTTGTTTCTCAAGTTGAGTTTCTTTATTCTGCCTGCTTAATCCTGCTTTCTATACTTATTAATGTGTTTTTAACTTTCACAATGTAGTTCTTCCTTTTCAGTATCAGAATGGGCTTTTATGAAATTGGCCAACTCTGGTTTTACTTCCAGTATAACTAAAGTGAGTTTTGCTTTTAGTGTCTCATCAATCTTCATATTCATTTTAGCAGTCTGATCTCTGAGTTCTGTGACTGTCATCTGAGACAGATCGTTCTGTGGAACTTCTATTGTTTATCCACAGATAGCTGCTTTTTGGGGGCACTTGTCTTACAGACTCTGATGATTTCCTTTCTTTTTCTTCATTTATGGAGATCAAATCATCCCTCTCTTTTTTTCCTTTTTGATTTTGTTACTCTGAAACTAGTTAATATCCCTCTTTGGGTTCTTTCCATCATTCAATATTAATCACTCATGTGAGCGAGAGGGACACTAATATTTGCTTTGTGTTCCACCCTGAAAAAGAAACCTCTGCACCAGCTTTGTTCTCCCATGGTTAGTTCAGTTGAGTTGATTTTCAGACATGTAAATATTCTGTGTGGAACATTTGGGGGGATGGGCCCCCTCTCTGCTGTTTTGTGGTTTGCAGCATACTTTTCCACTGGGAACAATTTTGAGTGTCTTTCATGTCACTTCCTCCCCACTCCAGTTTGCACTTAGGACTCTAAAGGGAGAGAGCTCACTGCCAGGGGCAACTTTGCCCTGTGGGTATGCAAGGCTTGCTAGTGATCCTTCCAGTTCCAAGGGTAGAGGTGGGTGCCAGATACTGGCAACAGGCTCCTTCTGAGTTTAATTTGCAGGAAATCTTTCCTGGCTTTGGATCTGGCTGCAGGGCTCTGCTGATGGAAGGTGCACTCAGAAGCTTAAGTACAAGTTTGCTCCCCGTTTTGCTTGAGCTTTGGTCATCTGTCACTGTGCCCTGACCAAGAATCCTCCTGTGTGGGACCAACAAATCACAAGTGGCTGGGAGGAGAAAATCATCTCAGAGTGTGTTAGGATCACTCACCCCTTCTGATGCATAAGGCAGGACTTCAGTTCTTATGTGAGCCTGGTGCATGGCAGGAAATGGGACAGCTGGAATCCAGTGTCTGCTATTGCAGCAATCTGCTTACCAGTAACTCTTTGTTCAAAGAGATCTCTGCTAGGTGTAGGGTGTTTCACCCACACAAAACTGTTCAGGATACCTGTATCTAATGGTGGCTGTACCCAACCCTCTTCCTCACTCATTGAGAGAGATACTAGTTTCCTGCTCCACAGTGGTCATCATGGATCATTCTCCCTAATTTTGTTTTGTTTATCTGTGCTTTTGAGGTTTTAAGCCAAAAATTTTTGCCTTGATCAATGTCTTGAAGAATTTTCCCAATTTTTTGTTTCTAGTAGTTCTGTTGTTTCTGGTCTTAATTTCAAGCCTTTTATTCATGTTGAGTTGATTTTTCCCTATGGTGGTAGACAGGGACCTAGTTTCATTCTTCTGCACATTAATATCTAATTTTTCCAGCATCATTTATTGAACAAGATGTTCTTTCCCCAAAGGCAACTTGTTCCATCTATCTAGACAGCTTCATCAAAACAGTGGGCCAAAAACATGCAATTTTTTAATGGGTATTCTATTCTGTTCCATTGGCTTATGTGTCTGTTTTTGTTGTAAATACCATGCTGTTTTGGTAATATAGCCTTGTAATATGTTTTGATGTCAAGTAATGTGTTGCCTGCAGCTTTGTTCTTTTTGCCTAGAATTGGCTTGTCTATTTGAGTACTTTCATGGTTTCATGTGAATGTTAGAAGTGCTTTTTATATTTTTCTAAAAATATAACATTGGTACTTTGCCATGAATTGCATGAAATCTGTAAATTGCTTTGATCAGTATGGTCATTTTAATAATGTTCATTATTTTGATCCATGGGCAGAAGACATATTTCACTTTGTGTTCTCCTTAATTTTTAATTTATGTTTTGGTGCTTTCATTGTAGAAGTCTTTCATTTCCTTGGTTAATCTATACCTTATTATTTTTTGTATCTATTTTAAGAAGAGTTGCCATCTTTCTTTGTTTGCAGTTTTATTATTGGTGCACAGAAATGTTATTATTTTTTGTATATTGATTTTGTATCTGGCCACTATACTGAATTTATCAGATCTAAGATTTTTTGTTGAAACATTTTTTTTACATATAAAATTTAGATGTCTCTTATTTATTTCTCTTGCCTGATTGCTCTAAGATTTCCATTATTATGTTGAATAGAAATAGTACAAGTGCATATCTTTGTTTTGTTCCAAGTCAAAAATAAAAGACAAAAACTTTTCAACATTTTCCCATTCAGTATGTTAGCTGTGAGTATTTCATATATAGCCTTTTCATATTTTGGTATGTTCATTCCATGCCTAGCTTGTTGAGAGTTTTTTTCACAAAAGGATAGTGAAGTAGTGAAGGTTTTCAAATGCTGCTTCTGCATCTATTAAGATGATTATGTAACTTTTGTCATTTTTCTGTTAATATATTGTATCACATTTATTAATTTGCATATGTAGAACCATTCTTGCATCCTTAGAATAAATCCACTTGATCAAGGCATATTATCTATTATAAGCTGGTGGATTTGGTTGTCTAAAATTTTGTTGAGGATATTTATATCTACAGGAGGGGGGGCCAAAAGGTGAAATTATGTTTTGGTGGGTGGGCCTCTTGTAATACACTCATAATTTGTTCCCCTGGTTCAAATGATTAATCAAAGTTTTCTCCTGGAAATTTTGAGAGGGTTACATTGCAATTTGCAGAAGACACATCCTGAACTGTGGCACACATGTGACTGGTTCTTACACCATGACAATGCACCTGCCCATGTCTTGCTGAGTGTTCAGCAGTTTTTTTGACCAAAAATGGTATGACCCCTATGTTCCACATTCCCTATTTATCCAATCTCACCCTGACCAACTTTTTCTTTGTTTCCCAAAATGAAAAAAGTCCTCAAAGGGAAATGTTTTGCCAATGTGGAAGAAGTGAAACAAAAAATGGCAGAAGAACTAAAAGGCATAAAAACTGATTAGTTCAAAACAGTTTTGAGCGGTGCAAAAAGCATCTTGAAAAGTGTATTGCTTCAAATGGAGAGTAATTTGAAGGCAGCTGAAGTTTAAATATGTACAGATAAATGCACATTTTTAAATAAATATATATTTTTTTATTTTGGAGGGATTCCCATAGTAAGTTCATCAGGCATATTGGCCTGTAGTTTTCTTGTAGTGTCCTTGTCTGATTTTGGTATCAAAGTAATGCTAGCCTTGTAAAATAAGTTAGAAAAAAAAATTATTTTCAATATTTTACAATTCATTTGAGATGAATTGGTTTTAGTTATTCTTTAAAAGTTTGGTAGAATTTGGCAGTGAGCTATTAGTTCCTGGATTTTTCCTTGCTGAGAGATTTTTAAAAGTTGCAGATTCAATCTCATTATTGTTATTGGTCTGTTCAGGTTTTCTATTCCTTCTGGGTTCAATCTTAGTGGACTGTATTTACCAGAAATGTATGTATTTTCTCTAGATTTTCTAGTTTATGTATAGTTGATTATAATAGTCTCTGATAATCTTTTGTATATCTGTGTATAATTTCACAATGTCTCCTTTTTAGTTTTTCATGTGGTTTGTCTTTTTATTTTTAATTAATTTAACTACCAGTTTATCCATTTTATCTTTTATTATTTTATTGTTATTTATTTTTAGAAGGCAGAATTTATTGAGAGGATAGAAAAGCTCCCACAAGTGAGAGGAGACCTGAGGGATTACCCCATTTTATCTTTAAAAAACCTTTTATTTTATTGATATTTTGAATTTTTATTAGTCTAATGTGTTTAGTTCTGCTGTAAAATTTGTTATTTTTTAATACTTTGGGGTTTGTGCATTTAAATAATTTGTAATGTTTATAAATACATACTAGTTTTACATATTTATGGATCACTTGTGAAATTTTGGTACAAGCATACAATGTGAAATGATCAAATCAAAGTAATTCGGATATCCATTAACCCAAGTATTTGTCATTTTATGTTAAGAGCATACCAGTTCTACTCTTCTAGTTATTTGTTTAGTTTGTTCTTATTTCTATGAAGTATATCATTATATTGTTTATCCAAAATATTTCTAATTTTATTATGTAGGCATTTATTTCTGTAAGCTTCTCTGTTAGATTGTTTTTCTTGTATCCCATAGGTTTTGGTATGTAGTACTTTTAATTTGTTTCAGTTTTTTTTCTATTTTTCTCATTAAAAAAAATTATTGTAGAGATATTGGGTACTAGTGAGAATTAACTGCAGTAGACTGCATGCAGGTAAAATTTGGGTTTCTAACTGGCCTTCACTCCCCCTGGCAATGGACTAGGTACCCTTTGTGTTCTCAAGTACTCCCCTCCCTCCTCCCTATCTCCCTCTCCTAGCAGTGCCCAGCAACTGCTGATTCCACCCTTGTGCTGATGTGACTAGTGTTCAGGACCGATTTATGAGTGAGAACATGTAGTATTCTGTTCTTCATTTCTGTGATAGCTCACTTAGTAGGATGGTCTCCAACTGCATCTAAGTTACTATGAAGGCCATTATTTCATTCTTCTTTATGGCTGCAGAATATACTGTTGTGTATATGTACCACATATTCTTTATTCAGTTTACTTTCGATGGGCAATAGGATTGGTTCCATGTTTATGCTTTTGTGCATATTGTGGCAATAAACATGCATGTGCAATTGTCTTTCTGGTAGAGTAATTAATGATTCTCTGGGTATATTCCCAGAACAGGAATTGCTGGATCATAGGGAAGTTTCCACCAACAGTATAGGAGCATTTCCATTTCTCTGCAACTGTGCTAGCACCTGTTGTTTTTTGACTAATTAATCATACCCATCTGTAGCTAGGTGGTATCTCATTGTAGTTTTTATTTGTATTTCTCTGATTATTTGTGAGGTTGAACATTTTTTTATGTGTCTGTTTTGCTTTATTTTAATTTGTTTCAGGATTTCTAAAAACATTTTTCATAATTTAGCTCTTTTCCCAGTGGTCATTCATGAGCATAGTGCTTAGTTTTCATGTATTTGTTTCTCTTATTATTGATTTATACTTTTATTCTATTTTGGTCTAAGAAAGTACATAATATGATTTCAATATGTTTAAATTTGTTGAGGCTTATTTCATGTGCTAACATATGGACTATTTTTTTAAATGTTCCATGTGCTGATGAAAAAAATGTGTATTCTGTAACTGTTAGGTGAAATGTTCTATAAATATCTGTAAGGTTCATTTAGTCTAATGTGAAGCTTAAATCCAATGTTCCGTTGCTAATATTTTATCCACAGGATCTTCTTAATGATGAGAGTGGAGTGTTAAAGCCCACTATTATTGTCTTAAAATCTGTCTTTTTCTTTAAACGTAATAATATTTGTTTTATGTATCTGGGAGCACTGGTGCTGGGTACATGTCAGTTTAGAATTGTTATATCCTCTTAATGCAATGATCTCTATGCACTCATATAATGATTTCCTTTTTTTCTTTTTTACTGTTTTTGACTTGAAGCTAGGTAAAGCTACTTAGTCTCACTTTTGGTTTATCTTTGCATGGAGTATTTTTTCTTATATCTTTACTTCTGTCTATATGTGTCTTTACAGGTTAGATGAGTGTTTTGTTTTGTTTTGTTTGCTGTTATTGTTGTGGTTTTTTCATTTTCATTTGGAGTCTCACTCCATCACCCAGGCTGGAGTGCAGCGCCACACTCACGACCACCCCAGCGTCAACCTGCTGTACTCTGGTGATCCTTCCACCTCAGCCTTCCAAATAGCGGGAACTACAGGCACATGCTACCACAACTGACTAATTTTTCGATTTATTGTAGGGATGAGTTCTCACCAAGTTGCCTGGGCTGGTCTCAAACCCACAGGCTCAGGGAATCCACTTCCCTCAGCCTCTCAAAATGCTGGGATTACAGGCTGAGCCAGCAAGCCCTGCCTAGATGAGTTTTTTTGTAGGCATCATATAGGTGGATTATTTTTTTAAAAACCTCTTCAGCAAAGTCTGATATTTTAAGTGGCAAGTTTAATTTACTTACATTCAAGGTTATTATTGATATGTGAGGGTTTATTTCTTTTATTTTATTAATTGATTTTTGTTTGTTTTTGCTACTTTATTTTTCTATTATATTTATGATAGTATTTTGGTGTTTTTCTTTAGTGGTAGGTTTTTAAATATCATTTACAATCTTTTTAAGTTTTAAATTTAGGGGTACAGGAATAGATTGTTACATAGATATATTGTATATGGGTGAGGTTTGGGTTTCTCTTGAACCTGCCAAACTAAATAGCGTAAATGGTACACACTAGCGAGATTTTCAATCTCACCTATTTCCTTATTTCATTTCTCCCCTCCTGTAGGAGTCTCTAGTATTCTCCCTCCGTCCTCATTTTTATGTCCAATTGTACTCACTTGTAAGTGAGAACATGTGATTTTTGTTTACTTGTTTCTGCATTAATTTGCTTTGAAAAATGTCTTCAGGCTGCATCTATGTTGTTGCAAAGTATACTATTCCTTTTTTTCCCCACAACTGCATAGCATTCCATGTTGTACATGTATCTTATTTTTTTAATCCAATCCACCACTAATGGGCACTTATGCTGATTTCATAACTTTTCATAACTTTTATGGTTGGAGCAGCTGTAACCATATAAGTGCAGGTATTTTGGTGTAGGAAAAACATAGGCTTATTTGGGTATTTACCTAGTAAAGGAATTGCTGGGTCAAATTATAACTTTGATTATTGTTGTTATTATTATTATTATTATTATTATTATTATTTTGCATCCCAAGGGGCCTATACTACCTTACATCATCACCAAATGTGCATGAACATTCTCTTTTTTCCAAAACTTTGCCATCATCTCTTGTTTTTTGACTTATTAATAGTAGCCATTATGATTGGTGTGAAATGATGTCTCATTGTAGGTTTGGTTTATATTTCTCTGATAATAAGCAAAGTTAAGCACTTTTTCATATGTTTGTTGGCTATTTGTATGTATTATTTTGGGAAATGTCTCTTCAATTTTTGCTTGCTTTTTAATGAAGTGATTTGTTTGTCTTGTCAATTAGATTCTGAATATTAATTTTTGTCAGATGTATAGTCTACAAATATTTCCTCCTATTCTGTAGGTTGTCTATTTACTCTGTTGATATTTTGCAGTACAGAATTCTTTAGCTTAATTAGGTCTAACTTTTCAACTTTTATTTTTGCTTCATTCAATTTTGGGAACTTGATCATAAATTTGTTGCCAAGTCAATGTCCAAAAAGTGTTTTTTAGGTTCCATTTCAAATTATATCTTCAGTACTTGCATTTAAGTTTTTATTTCATCTTTAGTCAATTTATATTTGGTGAGAGAAAGGAATTCAGCTTTATTATTCTTCATACGGTTTTCCTAGCACCATTTATTAAATAGAATGTCCTTTCTTGAATGTTTATTTTCATCAACTTTGTGAAAGATCAGTTGGCTGTAGATGAGCAACTTTATTTCTGGGTGATCGGTTGTATTACTTTGTGTCTATTTTTGTCCCAATACTGTGCTATTTTGGTAGTTGTATAGTAAATTTTGTAGTTTGGTAATGTGATGTATTTGGCTTTTTTCTTTATGCTAAAGATTCCCTTGGTTGTTTTGTGTCTTTTTTGTTTTCATTTGAATTAATGAATTTCTTTTTCTAATTCTGTGAAAAAAAAATGCTGGTAGTTTGATAGGAATTATGTTAAATCTTTACATTGCCTTGGGAATGTGACCATTACATGATGTTGATTCTTCCAACCCATAATGTTGAAATATTTCTCCATTTGTTTGTATCACCATTGATTTCTTTCAGTATTGCTTTATAGTTCTCATTATAGAGATCTTTCAACTTTTTGTTGTATTTTTTACTATTGTAAAATAAATTGTTTTTTATTTTGTTTTCAGCTTGACTGTTTTTGCTGTATCAAAATGTTACTGAATTTTGACATTAATTTTGCATCTTAGACATTACTGAAATCACTTATTAGTTTTAGGAGTCTTTTGATGAAATCTTCACATTTTCTAGATACAAAATCATATTTGACTATCTTTCTTTTCTTGACTGATTGTTCTGGCTAGAACTTCCAATACTATGTTAAATAAGAGTGGTGAGAGTACATTTTTTTCTTGTTCTATTTTTAAGCCAAATGATTCCAACTTTTGCCCACTCAGTATGATGTTTGCTGTGGGCTTGTCTTAGATGGTTCTTATAATTCTGAGAAGTGGTCCTTCAATGCCTGAATGGTTGAAGGCTTTTATCATGAAGGATTGTTGTATTTTGCAATATGTTTTACTATATCTATTAAGATAATCATATGGTTCTTATTTTTAATTGTATTTTTTTATTTATTCATTTTTATTTTATTTAAAAGATGTGGGGCACAATTCAGGATTAGAAATACAAGTGGACATTTTACAGCCTTTTTGTTGATTTATATATGGAACCAATCTTGCATCGTAGCAACAAAATCCTCTTGATTATGGTGAATGATCTTTTAGATGTACTGTTAGTCATAATTTGCTAGTACTTTGTTATGGATTATTGCATTTATGTTCATCTTGAATAGTGGCCTGCAATTTTCTTTGTTGTGTCTTTACAAAATTTAATATATAGATTTTACTGGTTTCATAGACTGAGTTAGGAAGAAGTTTCTCCTCATAAATTGTATGCATTTTATGTTTGATTGGTACCATCTCTTCTTTGCACATCAGATAGAATTCAGCTGTGAATCCATCTGCCCCAGAAATTTTTTTTCATTTGTAGATATTTTATTACTGTTTCAATTTTGTGACTTGTTATTGGTATGTTTCCAGAAATGTATATATTTTCAATAAATTTTCTACTTTACATAGATGTTGATTCTCATAATACTTTCTGAGATGCTTTTGTATTTCTGTGGTATTGTTGTGATATCTTTTTTCTGATTGTACAAGATCTGATTTTACTTTTTTGGATTTTCTCTCTTTTTCTGTTAATTTGGTCAGTGACTTGTTTATCTTTTAGAAGAACTAACTTTTCATTTTGTTTATTCTTTTTTTTTTTTTTTTTTTTT
>NW_007249896.1:44852-46289 GCF_000164805.1 Carlito syrichta | reverse complement strand
GCAGTGGCCGCTCCCGGCCACCACAGCCTCGGCCTGCTGGGCTCCAGTGATCCTTCCACCTCAGCCTTTCAAGTAGCTGGAATTACAGGCATGTGCCACCACGCCCAGTTGATTTTTTAATTTATTGCAGAGATGAGGTCTCGCTGCCCAGGTGGGTCTCGAACCCACGGGCTCAGGCAATTCACTCACCTCAGCCTCCCAAAGGCGCGGGATTACAGGCTGAGCCACCGAGCCCGGCTTGTTTATTCTTTATACAATTTCTTTTTAAATTTCAATTTCATTTAGTTCTGTTATGATTTTTTTTTATTCTACTAGACTTTGTTTATTGGTTCTTGATATTTTAATTCCTTTAGGTTTAACTTTATGTTGTTTATTTGATATTTTAGTATGTTGTGTCTCTATTTACATTTATTTAAAATTCAAATGTTTTTGGTCATGATTCATTGTTCATTTAAAAGTCCTTTAGGAGAAGGGAACAAGATGGTGATGGTATAGGTGAACTTGTGAGATTCTCTGAACGTGAGTTTCCAAAAAGACTCTTACGTCTCTTCCCCCATCCCCCAGCCCACCACGAGCCAAGCTGGTGCAAGGCCTGGGGATCTTCGGTCCCACACAGGGACAGATATTGTGGCCCCCTGCTGCTGTTGTTCCACTGCGTGCATGGGAGTCTCAGGTCACAGCCCTCTCCCAGCTCCCTCCCTGGCTACATCGTCTCCAGCCCGGCACCCAGCACTAAGCCACCAGTCACTCAGGGATGCTCTGGGCACCCGCCCCTCAGAGACACCAGTCCCATTCCTGGCTGAAGTACCCTGTGGGGGGCCGAGGGCCACTCTCACCACTCACCACCTGCCCGTTGAAGCTTTGGAGCTCTGGAACTACGGGCCCACTCTGGCAGAGGTACTCAGCACAAGACGCCAAGCTGGGGGACCCAGACAAGCAGAGAAAAACAGATCTGCATAAACTGCCTCACCATTCTCCAGGCAGAGACTTCCATTGCCCCATCCACCTATCAACAAACTTTACCTCAGTTCCTAAGGCAATGGCGTAAAACAGGAGACAAGACCCCACCCCTATGCTGCAACGAAAAACAAAGGGGAGAGGCTGGAATTGGAGATCAGAGAAGAGACTTTAGTCTGATCACTTATTTTGACTTATGATTTTATCATTCTAACTGTTGGTTTTGATCACGTTTGTTGTTTGCCTTCTGACTTATACTGTTTCTTGATTTTATTGGCCAGTCTCTGTGTAGCTATCAGTACTCTTTAGGGAATCTTTCATACTTGTCTTTCTTCACTTCTTCCCAGACTTGTGTCTCTTTCTCACCTGATAGTTGGTGTGTATATCCGTTTTCCCTCTCGCTTTTCTCTCTTTCTAACTCCCTATTGACCCCCCTTCCTCCATTATTTTCCTCTTTTACACCCCCCTTTTTAATCTAGG
>NW_007249896.1:40497-43703 GCF_000164805.1 Carlito syrichta | reverse complement strand
CAGATTTATCTTCAGAAACCCTGCAGGCTAGGAGAGCTTGGAGCCCTATCTTCAAAGTCCTAAAAGGTAAACAATTTCAACCAAGAATAACCTACCAGCCAAGCTAAGCTTCATGAGTGAGGGAGAATTAAAATCTTTCCCAAGTATCCAATCCCTAAGAACTTATGCTGCCACCAAATCATCTCTATGTGAAACACTTAAGAAAGTACTAAACATAGAAGAAAAGGAAAAAAGAACAACGTTCTTCACAGGAGTACAGGGAAAAGAATAAAATATACATGAACCAACCCCAAAACCAAAAGAAAGACAAAAAAAAAAAACCAACTTGAAGAACAACAACTCTATAAGAACTCTATGATAGAGACGAACTCTCATATTTCAATAATTAGCCTGAACGTGAATGGGCAAAATGCACCACTGAAAAGACATAACATGGCAAAATGGATAAAACATCACCAGGCAACAATATACTGCCTTCAAGAGACCCATCTCACTAGAAAGGAAATACACAGACTCAAAGTAAGAGGATGGGAAACAAATTTTGAGGTGATTGGAACAACAAAAGAAAGGAGGAGTCACAATTCTAATTTCAGACAAAATATCATTTAAGCTATCAAAAATTTAAAAAGATACAGAGGGCCACTACATAATGATAAAAGGTTCACTCCATCAACAAGAAATATCTATCCTAAACATATATGCAACCAACATAGTTGTTCCAACTTTCATAAAGCAACTTCTAGGAAGGCTAAAGAAAGATATTGACTCTAATCCATCATAACTGGGGACTTTAATACCCCACTCACAACCCTAGACAGATCATCAGGACAAAAAATCAGCAAGGAGATCCGGAACCTCAATGAGACTCTGGACCAAATGGACTTAATTGATACCGACAGAATACACATTCTACTCATCCAAAGACCACAGAATACACATTCTACTCATCACTGCATGGAACATATTCTAAGATCGACCACAAAGTTGGACATAAATCAAGCATAAGCAAATTTAAAAGGACTGAAATTCTACCATGCCCCTTCTCAGACCACAGTGGAATAAAAGTAAACATTGACACCAACAAGGTCCCCCTAAAACTCACAAAGACATGGACACTAAACAGCATGATGCTAAACAATTCCTGGGTCAATGATGAAATTAAAACAGAGATCAAAAGATACCTGGAAATAAATTAAAATGAAGAAACATCTTACCAAAATCTCTGGGACTCCCTGAAAGCTGTAGTAAAAAGGGAATTTATATCCCTACAAACACACATGAAGAAAATGAAAGGAACACAAATTAGCAGCCTAACAAGTCACCTAAGGAAGCTGGAAACGCAAGACCACAAAAACCCTAATTTCAGCAGAAGAATCCAGATCACCAAAATAAAAGCCCAAACCCAGGACATAGAAGACAAAAAGATAATACAAAAAATCAATGAAATAAAAAGCTGGCTCTTTGAAAGGATAAACAAGATCGATGCTCCCCTAGCTAGACTGACCAAGAAAAAACAAGAAAAAACCCAAATAAGCACAATCAGAAACACAAAAGATGAAATCACATCTGACCCTGAAGAAATACAAAAGATCATTAGAGACTACTACGTACACTTGTATGGAAACAAACTTGAAAAATTAAGGAAATAGAGGACTTTCTGACATCACACAACCTACCTAGGTTGGAAGAAGAAGAAATTGAGACCCTAAATAGACCAATAACAATCAAGGAAATCGACCATGCAATAAGAAAACTACCTACAAAAAAAACGCCCTGGTCCAGATGACTTTCCAGCAGAATTCTACAAGACATTTAAGGAGGAGCTGACATCAATCCTAATGAAGGTATTCCAGGTGATTGAAAAAGATGGAACTCTCCCCCAGTCATTTTACAAAGCCAACATCACATTGATACCCAAGCCAGGTAAAGATTCAACAAAGAGAAAGAACTACAGGCCAATATCTTTGATGAACATAGATGCTAAAATTCTCAACAAGACCCTAGCAAACCAGATTCAACAACACATCTCAAAAATTTTCCATCATGACCAAGTAGGCTTCATTCCTGTGATGCAAGGTTGGTTCAACATTCATAAAACCATAAATGTAATTAAATACATCAACAGATGTCAAAACAAAAGCCACATGATTATATCATTAGATGCAGAAAAAGCTTTTGATAAAATCCAGCACCCCTTCTTGATAAAAACCCTTGAACATCTAGGCATACGGGGAACATACCTCAAAATAGTAAAAGCCATCTACGAGAAAGCCACAGCCAGCATACTCCTAAATGGACAAAAATTAGAACCATTTCCCCTGAAAACTGGAACAAGACAAGGATGCCCATTCTCACCCCTCCTGTTCAACATGGTATTGGAAGTCTTGGCTCTAACAATCAGAGAAGAGAAGGCAATCAGGGGTATCCAAATAGGAAAATAGGAAATCAAGTTATGTCTCTTTGCAGATGATATGATTGTGTACCTTGAAAACCCAAGAGAATCTGTCAAAAACCTCCTTACACTGATAAAGGCCTTTGGCAAAGTCTCAGGATACGAAATAAATGTACAAAAGACAATCGCATTTCTCTACACCAATAATAAACAAGCAGAAACCCAAATAAAGAATGCAATTCCATTCACAATAACCACAAAAAAATGAAATACTTTGGCATCTTCCTAACCAGAGATGTGAAAGACCTTTACAATGAAAACTACAAAACACTGCTCAAAGAAATCAAAGATGACACAAACAAGTGGAAAAATATCCCATGCTCATGAATTGGAAGAGTCAACATTGTTAAGATGTCCATCTTACCTAAGGCAATCTACAAATTCAATGCAATACCCATCAAATTACCAGCAACATTCTTCTCAGACCTAGAAAAAATCAACACAGTAATGCATATGGAAACACAAATGTCCAAGAATAGCCAGAATAATCCTCAGCAAAAAAATAAAAATAAAAAAAATAAAAAAGCAGGTGGTATCACATTACCAGACTTCAAACTTTACTATAAAGCTACAATCTCCAAAAACATCTTGGTATTGGTATAGGAACAGGCATACAGATCAATGGAATAGAATTGAGATTCCAGAAGCAAAACCTCAGTTTCTCAACCAACTCATCTTCGAAAAAGCCTCCACCACCTACCACTGGGGAGAGGAGAACCTATTCAGTAAATTGTGCTGAGAAAACTGGCTGACC
>NW_007249896.1:4109-40477 GCF_000164805.1 Carlito syrichta | reverse complement strand
CAGAGACCTGCATGTAAAACCTCAAACCATAAGAACCTTAGAAAATGAACTAAATACCCTCATGGAAATCAGAACTTGCATCCAATTCCTGAACAAAACCCAAAACCCACAGGTCATAAGAGAGAAGATGGACAAGTGGGACCTTATTAAACTGACAGGCTTCTGCAAAGCCAAAGAAACCATCAAGAGAGCAGGGAGACAGCCTACAGACTGGGAAAAAGTATTTCCCAACACCAGGTCTGACAAAGGCTTAACATCCGGATTCTACAAGGAACTCAAACGTGCTGAAAAGAAAAAAACAAACAACCCCATTATAAAATGGGCCAAAGATATGAACAGACACTTCACAAAGGAAGACATCTGAGCAGCCAACAGACACATGAAGAAATGTTCAACCTCACTAATCATCAGGGAGATGCAAATCAAAACCACACTGAGATACCACCTAACTCCAGTCAGAATAGCAATTATCAACAACTCAAAAAATAACAGCCGCTGGAGAGGGTGTAGTGAAAAGGGAACACTCCTACACTGTTGGTAGGAGTGTAAACTACTGCAACCTCTGTGGAAAGCAGTGTGGTGATTCTTAAAAGCTCTAAATATCAACTTCCCATATGACCCTGCAATCCCCCTACTGGGAATATACCCTAAAGAACTCAAATCACTCTATGAAAAAGATACCTGCACACGTATGTTTATTGCAGCATTGTTCACATCAGCAAGAACCTGGAAGCAACCATGCTGCCCATCAAAAGAGGACTAGATTAAAAAAATGTGGTACATATACATGATGGAATACTACGCAGCCATAAAAAAGAACAAAATCATGAATTTCTCAGCAACCTGGATGGAACTAAAGTCTATAATACTAAGTGACCTCTCACAGAAACAAAGATCTGAGTATCACATGTTCTCACTCATATAATGGACCTTGAACATCCAATGTAATACTATAAGAAAATGACTGATGGTACTGGGAAACTATGGGGGAGGAGGGAGATGGGATTAACAGTAGCAAATATCTGTCTGGGGATGGGGAAACACCTCTTATCAACAGGGTGCCTGAATGAAACGTAATTGTATACCTAACCCTTAACTGTACCCCACAGCATCATAATAAAAAATATTGATTAAAAAAAAGTCCTTTAGGAGGAAGTTGATTATTTTTCCCATTTTTGTATGATATAGAAGGTTCTTTTTGGCACTGATATCTTTTTTTTCCCCACTGTGGTCAGAGAATATGCTTGGTATGATTTAGATTTCTAGGAATTTACTGAGACTTACTTTGTGACCAAATATTTGATTAATCTTAGACTATGTTCCATGTACAAATATATATAGTGTTTATTCTGCGTTCATTGAATATTTTGTAGCTATCCATTAGGTCAAATTGGTCAACTGTCAAATATAAATCTAGAATGTATTTGTTAGTTTTCTTCCAGTATTATCTGTCTGAAACTATTAGTGGGGTGTTGAAATTCACCAATATTATTGTGTGGCTTTCTACGTCTTCTCCTAAACATACTGAGAATTGTTTTACAAGTCTGGATGTTTCAATGTTGAGTTCATGTTTATTTAGGAAACGTAAGATTTCTTGTTTGCTTGAACTCATTATTACTCAGTAACGCTAGTATTGCTTTTTTTTTTTTTAGTTTCAAATTTGTTTTGTCTGATACAAATATACTGACTCCTGCTGCTTTTTGTCTTCCATTTGCATGATAGATCTTTCTCCAGTCCTTTACCTTGAAGCTATGAGTGTTGTTAAAAGTTAGGTGGGTCTCCTGAAGACAGTAGAAGAATGAGTTTTGTTTTCTTAATCTAATTTGCCACTCTATGTCTTGTAAGTGTGGCAATTATACCAAGGACATCTTAGGTTACTTTTGATAAGTAGGGTTTTGTTCCTGTCATAGTGTTGTTACACTGCTCTTTATTCTCAGTTATGTGGTTGGTGTACAGGGTTTGTGAGTTATTGGCTTATGTGTTCATTTGTGTTAGAAGATAGTATTCTTTCATGTCTATGTTTAGAACTCTATTAAGTATCTCTTATGAAGCAAGTCTCTCAGTGATGAATTCCTTCATCAGTTGGTGGACTAGGAAAGTTTATTTCTTCTTCATTCATGAAAATTATTTTGACAGGGTAATAAATTATTGATTGGTATATTTTTTCTATAAGAATGCTAAAAATAGGCTGCCAATCTTCTCTGGCTTCTAAGGTTTCTGTTGAAAGGTCTACTGTTACTCTGATAAGTCTCTCTTGGTGGGTGATATGGCCCTTCTCTCTAGTTGCTGTTAATATTTTTTCTTACACATTGATTTTACACATTCTGAAAAATATGTGACTTGGGGATTGTCAGCTTGTACAATATCTTGTAGGAGCGTTCTGAATTTTTTGTATCTGCTGTTAGCTTCTCTAGCAAGATTGGGGAAGCTTTCTTAGATTTTGTCTTTGAATATTTTTCCTGGATTCTTCCCTTCTCTTCTTCTCTTTCAGAAATGCCAATCATTTGTAGGCTTGGTCTCTTTTAAAAAGTCTTTATTTCTCAAATATTTTGCTCATTTAAAAAATTATTTCATCTTACTATTTGTCTGATGGGGTTGATTTGAAGTCTTCGTCTTCAAACTCTAAAATTATTTTATTTTTTTGTGTAGTTTGTTGTTAAATCTTGTAACAGTATGTTTAAATTTCTGAAGTAAATGATTCAATTCCAGGTTAGTTTGATTCTTTTTTAATATGACCATGTCCTCATTTAATTTTGGGGTAAATTTTCTGGCTTTTTTGTACTGAATTTCCAATTTCTCTTATAAATCATTAAGTCTCTTAAACATCCATATTCTGATTTTTGTATCTGTCATTTTGGATATTTTATTCTGGTGAAGATTCATTGCTGGAGAGTTGGCCTAGTCCTTTGGATGCGTCAAAAACCCTCTGACTTTTGCTAGTTTCAGAGCTTTTGGTCTAGTTCCTTCTCATGAGGGGAAGCTATTTCTTCTTTTTAAAAATTGTTATTATTGGGAAAGTGCTTTTTGAGTTTTTTTTAAAATTTTGTGTGAATATACTGTTTTGTGTTGTCTAGGGCTGATTGCCTTTGTTCAGGTCCTGACTCACAGACAGCAGGGGTAAATGCAGTGGTGAGAGCAAATGAAAGAGGCCTATCAGTAACCTCTGGTAGTTGGACCCTGAGATGAGTGCTAAACCATACTCAGTGTCCAGGCAGGGGCAGAATGACTACAGCAAGTGGGAAACGTATTATGGAAAAAGAAAAGTCCACCTGGCAGAAAGTCATATATAGAAGGAGCATGCAAAAGAGTCCCTTCTTTCTGTTATTTCTCTGTCTCATAAGTGGTTAAGGTAGAGAAGCATTGAGAAGTAACTGATGCTCAAGTGGGAGTGGGGTGACTGTGCCTCAACATAGGCTCATGGCAGAAGCAGGGAAACCTTACTGACCAAGAAGCCCAGGAAGCAAAGAGACCCACAAAGGTACCGTGTCTCCCCTATCTCTCTCTGGTTTGTGCACTGCAGGGGTGAAGAAAGCAGTGGTGGTAACTGCAGGTGGCCTCTCAGGTAGGGGCCTGGATGAGTTCATAGAATCCCAGGGGTTCTTTCACTCACTCACTCCTTCCCCACATTAAGAATCCTCTCCTAGCTCTATGCCAAAGCTAGTTCTGTGAGCTTCTCATTCTTGCTGTTCAATCTCCATGGTTCCCATTACTTATCTAGTGAACTTAAGCAAACTCATTTAAATGATCCAACCAAAGTGCTTGTGTTTACTTGCTATTTTAATTCTTCTTCATAAGAGATTTGCCAACTAGCTTATTTTAGTTGGTCTTTATGAAGCAGAACTTATTTTGAATTATTTGTCCAGGATTTCATACTTTTACAATTAGCATCTGTTGCTGTAATATTATGTTCTCCTTGATTTAGGTGTTTCTTCTTACTTTCTGTTGAAGTCTAGTGTTCTCTATTAGATGATATATTCAAAGTGTGATTATCTGCTTGTTATTTTGGAACTTCTCCATGGAGGGGGTGAGTACCAGATGTCTCTAGTCAGCTATCATAAAGACTGTTAGCATAAGTCTTAATATATGAATATAATAACTTTAGATACTTGAGACATTGTTCAAGGTGGGAGAGTCAGTGTTAGCAAATAAATTATAATGGGGTGTCTCTTTAAAAGAAAATACTAATTTTTAATGTAAATACTCTAATTTTTAAGGCAATGGATATCTATTGAAAGTTTTTGAGGAAGAAATTTCATAGCTAGAACTGGCATACATAAGAGAGAGAAAAGACTGTGGAGGAAAAAAAAAAAACTTGGAGCATTTTTCTTGTGTTTATTACCCAAAGCATCCAAAATATAGGGAAAAAATGTGCAAAAGATAGTTGCATTTCTATACACCTACAATAAACAAACAGATTTAATGTAATACCCATTAAATTACCAGCAGCATTCTTCTCAGACCTGGAAACGACAATACAGGAATTCATATGGAAACATAAATTAACAAAAATTGCCAAGACAATCCTCAGAAACAAACAAACAAACACACAAACAAACAAAGCAGGATGGATTACACTCACAGACTTTAAACTTAATTATAAAGCTAAAATAATCAAAATAGCCTGGTATTGGTACAAGAACAGGCATATAGACCAATGGAACAGGATAGAGATTCCAGAAGCAAAACCTCAATTTAGACATTAACTCATCTTTGACAAAGCCTCCACAATCAACCACTGGAGAGAGGAGAACCTATTCAGTAAATGGTGCTGGGAAAACTGGTTGACCACATGCGGAATATAAAATAAGACCCCTACCTATCACCACACACAAAAATCAACTGTAAATAGATCAACGACCTAAACAAAAACCTCAAACTATAAGAACCTTAGAAAATGCAGGAGCTACCCTTATGGAAGTTGGAACTGGCAAACAATTCCTGATCAGAACCCCAAGTCCCCAGGCCATAAGAGATAAGATGAACAAATGGTACCTCATCAAAGCGACATGCTTCTGCAAAGCCAAAGAAACCATCAAAAGAACAGGGAGACAGCCCACAGATTAGGAAAAAATATTTGCCAACTGTATCTGGCTAACGCCTAACACCTAGGATCTATAAGAAACTCAAATGTGCCGAAAAGAAAAAAGAAACAGACCTATTACAAAGTGGGCAAATTATATGAATAGACACTTCTCAAAAGAAGACATACGAGCAGCCAACAGATACAAGAAAAAAGGTTCAGCCTTACTAATCATAAAAAAAATGCAAATTAAAAGCACACTGAGATACCACGTAACTCCAGTCTCCATCATTGATAATTCAAAAACAGCAGATGCTGGAGAGGATGCAATGAAAAGGGAATACTTCTACACTGTTGGTGGGAGTGTAGACTAGTACAGCCTCTGTAGAAAACAATGTGGTGATTTCTTAATGATCTAAAAATCTATCTATCATACAACCTCACAATCCCCCTACTGGGAATATACCCAGAGGACCTCAAATCACTCTATGAGAAAGATAACTGCACATATATGTTTATTGCAGCATTGTTCACAATTGCAAGAACATGGAACCAACTGTGCTACACATTGAAAGAATACCAGATTTTAAAATGTGGTACATATACACGATGGAATATTATGCAGCCATGAAGAAGGACAAAATCATGAACTTCACAGCAACCTGGATGGGCTTAGAATCTATAATACTGAATGATCTATCACAGAAACAAAGAACTGAGAATCTCATGTTCTCATTCATAAGTGGACATTGAACAATTATCATTATTCTGTAAGAAAAAGATTGGCAGTAACAGGAAACTTCTGGGAGAGGGAGGATGCGAGATTGGCAGTAGTGGGAATCTTCCAGGCGAGAGACAGGCACACCTCATCAACCAGAGTACCTGCATAATGAACATTTGTATACCTAATCTTGAATTGTACCCACATCTTTAAAATAAAAAAAATAAAAATAATTAATTTCAAAAATCAAACAAAATTTTTTTTGATTATTTCTGTATTTATTTGACAAACCATCAATGTGCACCCACTGTGTTAAAGATAAAGAAAACAGAGCCAATAAGGATATCTATATATCTATTCCTCTCTCTCTCTATATATATATATATGTATATATATGTGTGTATATATATATATATATATATATACTCATATAATACTGAGTATTATAGACTCTAAGTCCATCCAGGTTGCTGTGAAGTTTAAGATTTTGTCCTTCTTTATGTCTGCAGACTATTTCATCATGTAAATGCACCACATTATATATATATATATCACATTTTATACATATATATCACATTACACACACACACACACACACACACACACACACATGCACACACAGGGGGGCATTGGGTCACAAGTTTGTGGAGACTAATAATTTCCACAATCTGCTGTCCTGAAGTTGCAGGCCAGGAAAGCATCTGGTGTAATTCCAATCTAAACTAGAAAGCCTAAAACCAGAGAAGCCAATGGTGTAAGGTATAAGTTCCAATCTGGGTTTGAAGGCCTGAGAAACAAGAACATCGGTGTCCAAGGACAGGAGAATATGAAGTTCAAGAAGAAAGCAATTTTGCTTTTATTATATAGACAGGATATTAGTGGATAGAGTCAATGTGCGCTCAAGAACCTGCAGAACAGACAGAATTTCCCGTTCAACCAAAATCACTTTATTAAGTTGTGGACTCTCATTGCTCTATGGAAGCCACAATTGAAATATAATTGCTTGTTTAAATTTAGTGATTTGTCGTTAAATGTTTACAGAAAAATAGTCTTCATTTAGCTTGCCTAACGTTTGTATGTATGAAAGCAAATGTTCTCATATTTGTCTAAAAATCTAAAATGCTTCAAAGATTCTTTGCTTATTTTTATAATTTGCTCACAATAACTCTATGAGAATGAAATTCTCATGTTTATGAAAGTTAGAAAGTGAAGCAAGGTTCAGAGAGTTCAAATCAGTTTTTGTAGCTGATAAGAGAAGAAATTGGACCTTAATCTATCTGGAAAAATAAAATGTATTTAGCCACATGTGACAACAAAGGAAATGTACCACTCAAATTTCAGACCACAGTAAGTCTATTTTCCTGAAAGCTTTGATTACCACTCTTCTGGATCACTGGCACATTTTTGTCAAGAGCACACTCCTACTGATTTTTTTCTAGCCAATAACTGAGCGCAGTGGAAGTACTAATATAGGGTCATTTCTGCAGGTCTCTTCTCTTAGGCAATATTAACAGCAATAACTTGAGATACCACCATCAGCCCAGTCAAAACTTTCTTCTTTTTATTTTTTCATTTTAAAAATGTGGGGTACAATTCAGAGTTAGGTATACAAATGTTCATTATGAAGGTACCCTTGTTGTTGAAGTGTATCCCCCTCCCTGGCAGTGATCAAAACTTTCTTAAACCGGACGTGGTGTCTCAAGCCTGTAATCCCAGCACTTTCGGAGGCTGAGGAGAAAGGATTGCCTGAGCCCAGGGGTTTGAGACCAACCTGGGCAACTTGATGAGAACTGGTCTCTACAATAAATCAAAAAAATTAGGCAGGCATGGTAGTGCATGCCTGTAGTTCCAGCTACTTGGAACGCTGAGGTAGAAGGATTTCCTGAGCCCAGCAGGTCAAGGCTGCAGTGGCCGTGAGCATGCCACTGCACTCCAGCCTGGGCGACAGGGTGAGATTCCAAATCAAAAAGACAACAACAACAACAAAAATTTCTTAAATCAATGCTGCAGTCTGAGACTTCTACTCAATTCTTCCTTTACCCTCTTTCTTACAGATGTCAGAAATACATCATAGTATAAGATCTTTTCTTACATACTCATGCTCCCTCCACTCTTCCCATTGAGTGATTCTGCCCAATAAATCTTTTGCACATCTAATTTCACCTTAGCATATGCTTCTCAGAACACACAAACATGTATAGGAAGCACCAGTAAGAAAGGATTTGGAGACTCGATCACTCACACCCTACGTTGCGCAAAGGATTTCATTCAGAGTAAAAGGTGGGAAATTGTTAGCTATGGGAGAAAAATTGCAGTCTAATTGCTGATTAATTCACTGGCAGTCACATATCCTAGGGTAAGATAAGATCTTTACAGTTGCAATGATTAAAGCATTTTTAAAAATTCAGCGATACAATAACTACAAGGAAAGTGAAGTTTTTTATTGTTATTAAGTGATATTGATATCCCAAAGAGGAAAAATGAGAAACTGAGGACAGTTAATCTATAGGTAAAGACTAATTGTGAATGACTGAAGGTCTTTCTGGTAGCTAGCAAAGAGACAATTATCCCCTGTAGTGAAAGAGTATACACAGTTAAGTTGCAAACACTGAATTTAATTGTATGACAGAACTTCAGAGACACTTAAATTCTCAGCAAAGTAGGTTTGTTATGGTAAAATCACACCACTGTTTGGGAAACATTGGAAACCTGAAATGTGTAATTTGTACATCTGGATGGATGCCCTGAAGGATTTTGACTTTGCAGACTCTACTGAATGCTCTGACTTTTTGAATACTGTACCCTTCCTCATTATAAACTAGCACTTTTCTAGTGTGAGCTGAATGGGCCACTGAAGACTGGGAACACTCAGGGATAGGGTGGATTTTAAAAGTTTAAAGAAAAGAAAAAATAGATATTTTAAGAATTATTAGACAAAAGTCTGAGGTGGCATTGATATCTGGAGATTCAAAAGGTAATTGCAGTCTCTTCTTTTGGAGGGGAGCATATAGGAGCCAGGATGTAAATGGAGTTCTGTCTAAAGTTAACCTAAAAATGGGCCATTTGGTTACTTGAACCCACCTAGTAGTCACTTCTTCAATGTGTTTCCAAGTGCATTAAAGAAATCAACATACTTTGGAGCAAACCCATTTTAGATACTTGACCTGCTTAGTAAAAATCATCAAAGTAAGAAAGGCAAAACAGAACAAAACTCTCTTAAACTTTATTTGACAAGATCATAAACTATAAGCAATCTTACTTTTCATAGAAAATGACTGTTTTAATCATATTATCTTGGAAGAAGCATGGTGAGACCAGATACAGTTCAAGAGACAAACTAGAAGAAGTTTAATTTGTTATACTTGCAGTTTCCTGAAGATGCTATTCAGTCAAAACACCAGGGTTGTTCAGGAGGCAGAGGAAAAGAGGCAAATAAGGAGTATATGCCTTTTTTGCAGTTTTTTAGGAAGAAGCAGCCAAAGCATGATTAACAGGCTTATTATTAGTTAATCTGAATAAATAAAGGGAGCTCTGCTGCAGATAAAATGTCTGGCGTTATCTGGCACCTGGTCCTAGAGTGATTAGCATGTCCCATAAAGAAGATGGTAATGTTACTTAATCAGCTGTTAAAGAAGGGCAACTAACCAGCCCTTAGTCAGAATCTCAGAACTAGGTCAAGACAGTATTTTTAAACGCTGCATTAGAAATATGGAGATTACCGGGCTCGGTGGCTCAGCCTGTAATCCCATGCTTTGGGAGGCTGAGGTGAGTGGATTGCCTGAGCCCGCGGGTTCGAGACCCATCCAGGCAACTTGGCGAGACCTCATCTCTACAATAAATCAAAAAATTAGCCGGGCGTGGTAGCACATGCCTGTAATTCCGGCTACTCGGAAGGCTGAGGCGGAAGGATCGCCGGAGCCCAGGAGGTCCGGGAGTGGCCACTGCACTCCAGTCTGGGCAACAGAGTGAGACTCCAACTCAAAAAAAAAAAAAAAAAAGAAGGAAATATGGAGATTGCTATCAACATTAACGACATAAAGGATGCAATGGTTGTAGTCCTATACATATGCATGTTTAAAATTAACTCTTAAAACAAGCAAGATGGATCTAGAAAAAGGACTATTATAGACTGCTGCCAGCTCAACCAAGTAATATTTCCAATCAAAACTTCATTTCCAGACATAGTATTGTTAATAGAGAAGATTAAAAAGATCTCAGGTAAATTAGTAAATCACCATTGACTTGGTAAATATTCTATTCCAATTAGAAAGTAATTTTCACAAACATCTTTAATTTATATGAGAAAAACAATTAGATTAATTCATAATTTACCCAGGGCTAATTTTACTCTCTTTGTGTCATATTTTCTAAAGCCATATAGGCCAACTGTACATCTCAGACGACATAATACTAATTTACTCCATTTGTAATATTATGCTACCTAGTCCAAATAGGAAGAGATAACTAGTATGCTGAGTGCCTTGGTTAGACACAGGTGCTCCACAGGGAAGAAAATAAACCCTATAAAGATTCAGGGACCAAACACTTTGATGAAATTTTTTTTAGGTAATCAGGGGCCAGGAATGTTCTGTGATAGCTCCTCTTTATTATATGATGAATTGCTGCATCTTGTATCTCCTACCAAAAAATAAAGAAAACACCATGAATCTTAGGTCTTTTGGGTTCTGGAGGTAATCCATTGTATATTTAATTGTACTTATTTAACCCACATAGCATGCCACACAGAAGACTTCCAGCTTTGAGTTTGGCCAGGAAGAGGAAATAGAGTTGCTGCTTGTGCTATGTGATTTAGAAGGCTCTGTGGTATTAAAGGTGTCAATGTTGGAAAAACATATAAGTTGAAACTTATATTCCCCAGCCTGGGAATCACAATAAAAGCTCCTAGGATTCTGAATCAAGGTCTTGCCATTCACAACAGAGAATGATATATCTTTTTAAAAAGAGTTTCTGGTAATTCAATCCTACTGCTAGATATCTACCCAAAGGAAAGTATATCAATATATAAAAAATATACTTGTATTCATATGTTCATTACAGAGCTATTCACAATATCAAAATCTTGGAACTAACTTAAGTGCCCATCAATAATTGACTGGATAAATAAAATGTGGTATATATATTCCATGGAATATTATACAAGCATAAAAAAGAATGAAACTGTGTTGTATGCAGCAATATGGAAGTGGAGATTTTTATCCTAAGACTCAGAAACAGAAAACCATACCCTGCATGTTCTCACTAATATGCAGCAGCATAATGATCATGAAGATGAAAATAATAGACACTGGGGAAACCAATGATGTGGGGAAGTTAGTTTTCCGAAATTACCAATGGTGTACAATGTTCACTCTCTGGGGAATGGACTACCTGAGACCCAATCTCCACTGCTACAAAATATGTTCATGTAACACACATGCATGTGTATCCTAAGAATTCAAAATAGAGATAAAAAATAGCTTCTGCATTGTTACTGTGTTCTGCTAGAACTAAAGTTTTTACCATGAGGCTGTAGACATCCAGAATTGACCATTATGAGCTGAATTATCTCACATATGCCCAAACGAGTCCTACATAACTCTATCATAATATAGAAATATTACGTCTGGGATCAAACCTCATGTGAATGTATGTGCATAAGTAAGCTTCAGAAGAAGAGCGCATACCCTCATGTTCCCCACTACAGTTGCAGTACCTTTCTCTAGATCACAGCTATGGTTGTATTGGATTTTCTTCATGACCAGATGAAGGACAAGAAAAAACTCAAGCCAGTCAGCAGGATTATGTAGGACAGCTTTTATACAATAAGGACAGAAAAGAATGCATATATAATGCAAGTGATCCGCCTGCAAACTGGTCACAATTCTCTTGTTCAATTTAATTGTGAATGGATATGTGCAGTAACCCCCACCTGAGAAGAACATGATTACCAATGATTCAGATTGCTTAAAAATTGAAGTTCTAGTTGCACCTTTAGGCAAGCCAACATTAAAACCTGCAAGAAGTAATAGTTGAGAAAGAAGAATAATTAGAAAAAATATGTATTTATTTTTATTATAAAGATGTGGGTACAATTCAGGGTTAGGTATACAAATGCTGATTATGCAGGTATCCTTGTTGATGTGGTATGCCGCTCCTTCCCTTAGCAGTTTCCCTCAACTGCCAATCCCACCCCCTCTACCCTGACAGTTTCCCACTACTGCCAATTGCTTTCTTATAGTATTATAATTGTTCCAGGTCAGCTTATGAATGAGAACATATGGTATTCTGTTCTTTGTTTCTGTGATAAATCACTGAATATGATCGACTCTAAATCCATCCAAGTTGCTGCAAAGTCCATACGTCTGTCCTTATTTATGGCTGCATAATAGTCCATTGTGTATGTGTACCACATTTTTTCTTTATCCATTCCACCTTCAATGGGCAGCATGGTTGGTTCCATGTTTATGCTATCGTGAATAGAGCTGCAACAAACGCACATGTACAGGTATCTTTTTTTTAGAATGATTTGAGTTCCTCCGGGTATATTCCCAATAAGGGAATTGCTGGGTCATATGGAAGGTCAATTTCTAGTTCTTTCAGAAACCGCCACACTGTCTTCCAAAGAGGTTTCACTAGTTTTCATTCCCACCAGCAGTGTAGAAGTGTTCCTTTTTCTCTGTATCCTCGCTAGTAGTTGTTGTTGCTTGTTAGAAAAAAAATATTTAAAGAAGAGAAGAAGTAATACAATTTTTGACTTTGAATCAAGTACAGTGACAAAGACTGTTGTTTACTCTGCTGGTTTTATTCTTCTGTGTTTCACTTCAGAGAGTTACTCCAATGCTGCAATAGTTTTCTATTGCTTCCAAAGCAAGTTCCAAAATAGTGTCTTAAAACAACTCACATTTATTATTCAAAATTGCTGAAGATCAGTACTCCTAAGTCAGTCTCAATGTACTAAATCAGTTAATGTTTTAGCAGGGTTGTTCCTTTTAGATGCTCTAAGGTAGTATCTGTTTTTGTTTTGGTTTTTTTTTTTTTTTAAACAATGTTTGTCTTATCCTGTGTCTAGAGGCTACCTGAATGATTGGTTAATGGCCCCTTCCTTCTTATTCAAAGTCGGATGTATAGTAACTTCAAGTCTCTCTAACACTATAACATCTGTTTCTATTTTCATATCTTCTTCTCTTTCTTCTTTCACCATCATATTGCCTATTCTTCTTCTAATTCTATAATCACATCTTTTCCTTTGATTTTTAAACCTTTATGAGGGGACCTCCCCCCCACAAAACAGAATTTTATTTTGAAGAATTGGCCCCTGAAGTATGGTTAGATTCTGTTCCTCTGGATCAAAAGGCCAAAAGTTTTTATCTGGAAATTTTGAGAAGGTTTTGTCATGATTTGTGGAAGAAATATCCCAAGTTGTGGCAAACAGGTGACTGGTTCTTCCATTATCACAACACACTTGTCCAAACTATGCTCAGTGTTCAGCAGTTTTTGACCAATGTCATGAACCCCATGTCCCACCCTCCCTATTCATCTGATCTCAACCTGACAGACATTTTCTTTGTTTTGTTTTCCAAAATGAAAAAAAGTTCCCAAAGGGAAGCATTTTGCTGATTTGGAAGAGGGAAACAAAAACAGCAGAAGCAATAAAAGGCATCAAAACTGAAAAGTTAAAAAACTGTTTTTAGCAGTGGAAAAAGCTTCTCTGAATGATGTATCTTGCATCATACAGAGAGTACTTTGAAGATGACTGAAGTTTAAACATGTGAGAGTACATTTTTATACATACATTTCGTTTGCATCTCCCATTGTACAATTACATTAGATTCATTTAGATAATCCAGAATAATCTCTCCAAGTCAAGATCCTTAACTTAATTTCATTTGCAAAATTATTTTTGCCGTATGTTACCTTTGACAAAATAAAAGATGACATATACATAGTTTCTGGAAATTAGGATGTGGATATCATTGAGGTAGGACATTATTCTGTCTACCACAGTCTACCTTCTGGCTACCAAAGATTTATGTTCATTTTACATGCAAAATGCCATACTTTCACCTGATTCAAAAATTCTCCAATGTTTCAACCCATTACTTGTAGGAACCATGGAAAGGCTGCTCCTCAAACCTGTATAGACAATTAGATCTATGTGTTGCACAGAGTGGATTGTGAAGGCCATGAAAATGTGTCATTTAAATGTCCTTCTATAGAAAGCATAGAACACTGACAGCTCCAACTTCCATGCTTCCAGATTCACCATTGCATCTATGCTGAGATTTTTACCTGATTAAGTAGTTAAGAAATATAGATTTCCAATTAAATTTGAATTTCAGACAAGCAAACATATGTCTTATGCAATATTTAGGAGGTTTGGAAAATACTTACACTAATTTTTTTTTAAATACAAATTTGATGTAGCGTTTTGCATTTTCTCTGACAGCCATATCCAAGACCAGGCTCTATGCCTTTCCAAGTATCCTTTTTTAGTTTGCCTATTCTCAATTTAGCCTACCACAAATCTTTTAAAATAATCACAAACACATATCTTCTAAGGGAGATTACTGCTCATTAGGGATTAAAATTTAAATCTAAAGTTTGTATTGTCCTCTCCTTGCCTGGGTAAGCCTCTGAGTGCTGAATGGAATAAAGAAATAGACTTGTAATAAAACATATTCTTTTTTTCTGGTGAGATTTGATTCTTTTACTATATATGTATATATATATATATTTTTTTTTGAGTTGGAGTCTCACTCTGTTGCCCGGGAGCAGCCACTGCAGCCTTGACCAGCAGGGCGATCCTTCCGCCTCAGCCTTCCAAGTAGCTGAAACTACAGGCGCACGCTACCACGCCCGGCTAATTTTTTGATTTATTGTAGAGATGAGGTCTTGCCAAGTTGCCCAGGCGAGTCTTGAGCCTATGAGCTCAGGCAATCCACTCACCTCAGCCTCCCAAGGCGTGGAATTACAGGCTGAGCCACCACTGAGCCCGGCTCTTTTACTATAATTTAACTTCAAAAGACTGAGAATGCAGAAAACAGCTGGTGAATACAAGAAGATGGTAGCTAAACCAAGGTCATGTTTTCTGATGAACTACCTATACTTTTACCAGGATTTCATATACCAAGCCTTGGTATATCTTCCCTTCATTTCAGCTACACCTTACATTGACATTAAATGATAATTCAGAAATGAAAAAAAAGTCCACTGACCTTTAATTTCTCCGATTGTCTTTCAACTAGTCTTTTATGGTGCTCTTTCTTTGTCTTCACAACATGGAATGCCTTTTACATTATAGTTTCCTCTTGTTTCTTTCTTTGATATACATTCTGTATGACCCTTCTCTGTTCAAATGCAGAATGATCTTTAAACGTTTCACTTCCTGCTCCCTAGTCTCTGGCTCCAGACATTTATTTCTCTCTTTCTATATCATTTTTACTGTACTTAATGCTACAAATGAAAAAGACGGCCTCCCTTTCTTCATGTGCTTTGTAAGAAGATATTAAGCCCTCCAAATAAAGTGCTTTTTACCACCACCAGTCAACAAACGAGAGACAGATTGTCTATTTCAGCTACAGCTTTAAATATATTATTCTGCCCACTTCTACTTTAGCAAGCATAATTTTTTTCACACGTTGTCAGTTTCCTGGAGTGTAGCATATGTTTACTGCAGTGTAAATGACCTCTAAGTGCAAGGAGTACAATAGTTATTCTTAATTGCAAATCTTAGCCTAGTTTCTGAGCCCTACTTGTGCATCCTCAGAAGTTTCTAAGCTTTTACTGCTCACTGCTTATTTTCTAATTCATTGGTCTTGAGAAAAGAAAATTCAGGATAATATAAAAGAATAGTCACAAGTTGGAAAATTTAAGGCTCAGAAATCTGTTCTAGCCCATACAGGGCCATAAAAATTAATTTAATTAAAACATGGAAATATTACTCGTTTTTCACAAACACTAAGAAGCTCTGTCAATTCTAGGTACACATCTTCACACAGCAACACTGTGAGGGTGGGATTGCTTTGTAGTTCTCCAGATTTCTACACAGGACACCAAATTAACATCATTCACTTATGTTGCCCTCTGGTTGCCTGTAGTACAGACCCTTGATTTTCAGCCTGTGGCATACTCTAAATCATCTCCAGGAACCTCCAGACTCCAAAATGGTTGTCTTAACCTACCTAGATCCAGTGCTAAGAATTCTCTCAGTGCATATTTTTTTAGGTCTTCACTCCAGGATTTCTTTTTCAGTGTCATTTGCCAGCTCTTTCTTCTACTGAGTATAAATCTTTTCCTCTCTTTATGTACAATGTTTCCTCCATTTTTCTCTTTCAAGTCATGTCGTTGTTTATACTTTTCTATTCCTTCAACCATATAAGCTACATGGCTTCAGTGTTTTATTTTATCATTTGGTTTCTGGATAATCAAACTGTAAGCATCTATTTAACCCAAAATGATAAGATGTAAGCCTTGTTTTATGAAGAGTGGAGTCCAGCTAGTGAGGTGCATCTGTCATATTACTATGATCATATTTTGTGGTACTCCTCCAGATATGCACCCATTTTACCTTCTCAAGATCAATGCATTGAAAATTTTCCCCAATTCCAACATACACAACTATACCAGAATATAGTTCAAGACATTGAAGTAACAAGAAAAAAAAAAGTTGAAGATACCCAAAGTTAACATCATTACACTCCAACTTTCTATAACAAACAGCTGCTCTTTTATTCCTGCCTAGCACTTATTTCCTCTCCAGTAACAGCACTTCAATTCCCCTGTAGAGAATCATATCTGTCCCTCCTCAACTCTCAAAACATATAGTTTGGATCCTGTCAACTCCATTCTCAAACAAAAGTTACACATATGTTTTCAACCTGGTTGATCAATACTTCCTGTCTCTGTGACAAAAGTAGTGGATTCAGTAGTGGTCAAATATAGTTCCTTAAGAGTCAGACTCAATACATTTTTCTTGATACTTTCTATCCACTGGGGTTTACTAACCTAATGAGAAGTAAACACGGTGCTTTCAATAATAGACACCTTGGAATGACTTAACTAAGAATTAAGCAAACAGAGAACTGCAGAGGGGCAAAGGAGTAAAAGAAGAAGACAGAGAAAGAATTGGGGGGGGGGAGAGATGATAAATTGTAAACACAATTTGCATTATTACTTAAACCAGTTTGAGCAAAGTAGTCAGTCATTTGCAAATGTTACATACCTGATTAATACACAATTTGGTAAATAAATAAGCCCTTCTATTTGATTATATGTCAAATTTTTAAACATCAATGAGGAAAATATATGATACATTTATCTTTATAAAGAAAAAGTATTTAATAAGCACAAGCTTTAAATGAAAAACATTTGAGGACCTTCCTTCAGGATTCTTTTTTTTTTTTTTTTTTTTTGAGTTGGAGTCTCACTCTGTCACCCAGACTGGAGTGCATGGCAGCTCCTGGCCACCGCAACCTCGACCTGCTGGGCTCTGGCGATCCTTCCGCCTCAGCCTTCCAAGTAGCCGGAATTACAGGCATGTGCTACCACGCCCAGCTGATTTTTTGATTTATTGTAGAGATGAGGTCTCGCTGCTCAGGTGGGTCACGAACCCTTGGGCTCAGGCAATCCACTCACCTCAGCCTCCCAAATGCGCGGGCTTACAGGCTGAGCCACCAAGCCCAGCTTCAGGACTCTTGCATTATTCAATCATAACCATCAGCCCTAAGCTAGGTAAAAATAATGTGGCCTATTTTATTGTTTATCCTTTAACTTTGAATTCTTTTCCTCAAACACATACTTTCAAGTTTTACCTTTCATCTTCCTTTTCTCTCTACTATCTTTTCCCCTAATTTACTTTAGAATACTTCTGACAAAGGCATCTGTGTATCTTTGGTACTTACCATACTCTTGCAGTATCAAAATCTCCAATTTTTTTTGTAATATCCTACACTGATTAATAAGTTTGTGTCTTCATTGTTCTTATTTTACGGGACTGTGCCTGGTACCTCAACCTCAGTGAATGCACATAATAATAATGAAAGGGAGGATTTCAACTTCAATACATTAAATATGACAGGCAGAGGTATACAAATAGAGAGCACAGTTTAACTCTATAGTATTCAACAGGCCTGTAGTGTTTTCACTTACATTCCTCCTTGACTATTCTTATTTGTTTGTTTTTTATTTTCCAGTGCGTGTGTGACTATGTTATCTTGTTTTCTTTTATGTTTGTAGTTAGTCCATCTTTCCCACGTTTCTAACATTCTCTGCCCCATAGTTCATTGTTCATTTTTTCTATCCTAAATTTCTCCAGATTCTTGATCTCTCTTTCTTCTGTTTGATCTACCTCAGAAAATCAACCTCTTGACCATTCTGTCATCTCGATAAGCTGAAAGTTTGTCATATCTTATTTATATGAGTCCCTTGATTCTTAGTCCTGACCGTCACAGCTGCCGTTGTTTCACACAAGCAAAAACCAGTGGCTTAGTACTTCACTGACTGCCTGGCTTCCATATTCTTATAAGATGCTTCTTAGGAAGTTTTGTCTCAGTTTTGCCTTAAAAGAAGTAATGATGCAATATAGTTTGAGTATAATTTAATAATATTGGCATAAATGTTTCTTTTTTTTTTTTTGAGTTGGAATCTCACTCTATCGCCCAGACTGGAGTGCAGTGGCCGCTCCCGGCCACCGCAGCCTCGACCTGCTGGGCTCCGGTGATCCTTCCACTTTAGCCTACCAAGTAGCCGGAATTACAGGTGCGCGCTACCACGCCCGGCTAATTTTTTGATTTATTGTAGAGATGAGGTCTCACCTTTCCAGGCGGGTCTTGAACCTGCGAGCTCAGGCAATCCACTCACCTCAGCCTCCCAAAGGCGCGGGATTACAGACTGAGCCACTGAGACCGTCTTAAATGTTTCTTTGTTTCGATCTCTGTAGCACTAAGCAAATGACTCAGCAGAATTTTTTACTTGTAGTTATTTCAGTACTCTATATAGTCTATGAATAATAAAAAATCAGGGCATATTCCCTGTTTCAACATCATAATTGTCAATTAAACAAGTTTGTTTTGCTGTTATCACTATTTTCATCAGAAGTTGATAATACATTAGTTGTTAAGTAGGAGCAGCTAAGTGTTTGGAAAACATGAGAAATGACAATTTTTGCTCGTATGTATTTTTTGTTCTAAAAGATAAGCTTTTAAAACTATATTTTTTTCAATTACCTGCTATCCTTTGGGGTTCGGTACATCACACATTGGGCAGAAGTCCTAATATTCAATGTAGCCCAAATCTCTTAACTAGATGATTGATGATAAACACTGGATAAAGACTTAGTACACTTGAAGGGAGGCTCAAGACAGTTTTGATGTTGAGACATATTTCACCCAGCTCTGCCCTTGGCATAGAAATTTATTTGAGTTATTAGGCAGAACACAGAGACACATATAACTAAGTACAAGGATAGAGTAAAGGAAACCCATGACAAACTTTTCTCTAGTCAGACACAATTTCTAATGCACATGTTCTCTAGAAGCACATTTCTTTGCTTTCATGACTAAATTGTCTAGGAAGTGCATTTATTTGTAGTTAAAAAATAAATGAAAATCTCAGAAAAAGTTGTGGAAATTTATTTTTCTTGGACACACACCAAAAAAGGTATTGTAGAGATAGGCAAATTAGGCCTCATTTAGTGGTTCCATCATATAATCATGTCCTTTTATTTTGCTCGTTTTCCATTCTTAACATGTTATGTAATTTCTAGCTTCAATTTTTTAAAAATCATGGTCGCTAGACTTTTGCTGGAATTCTAGTCATTATAGTCACATTTAAAGTAGCAGGAGAATTGGGGCAAGAATAAAATCATATCTTAGCTGAGTCAGACCTCTGTCCCCTTATAAGTAACATTCCCAGAATGATTGCTTACATATCACTGACCACGCTTATTTTCACAATGGCTGAAAAGTATAGTTTTTCATCTGGGAAGTATCTTCTCTTCAAGAATCAGAATTCTGTTTACATCAAAGATAAGAAGGAATATTTGTGAGTGAATAACAAACTTGTCCATAAAGATAGTGGTGGACATTAGACTTATAAAATGTCATTGGGAAAAGTCTACAGCTTGCCTTTTTGCCTTCACCAGACAGTAGTGCTATTTGTCATGATTTTAATATGACCTATGCTCCCTAAATAGTCTTTACTTCTAAAACTTTTTTTATCTATTTGCATGGCTAACTAAGCCTTAGTATCTAAACACCAACCCAGCTGTAGAGACAATTTTGTTAAACTCATTAAATATATGCATACATCTTGAATTTAATATCAAGAATGATGTTATTTTGCAGAAGTAGTATTAAGTTCATGTTAATAGATAAGAAAAAGGAGACTCAGACTAGTTAAGCAATTGAGAAAGGTCTTACAACTTATTATCAGAAAACCCGAAGGCCATGCCTGGTTATTCATAGTCCAGTAAATTCTATATTTTCTTTCTTCCCTGTTTTTCATCTTCAGTCTAGCTCTGATCACTCCCAACATTTCATCTTGCATAAAGAGGTAAAAATGTACACATTTCTTGTGAACATGGCATATCTCATATGACTTTATAAATTGAAAGTGGATTAGAAAGACAGTCAGAAGACGTGCAGCAGAGACCCAGCTCCACCATTTAAGATCTATTGATAAGATCTTTGACAAGTAACTGAATGTCTCCTAAGATTCATTTTCTAATTTAAACAATGGGAATAATACTTTTTTTCTGTCTGCTTTAAAAAATCGTGATGCGAATTATCTAAACATCTTACAAATTTGTAATCTCCCTCTATTTCTATTACTACCTCCTTAGTTCACACAACAAGCATCTCTCACTTGGACTATCAAAGAAACATTCTAACTAGTCTTCCATTTTTCACCATATCTCCTATCCAAGTTTATTCTTTGTTGCTCAATCCAGAGTGACATTTGCAAATCTATATGTTACTTCCCTGCCTAAATCCTTTCAATGATTTCCCATTGCTCTTAGTAAAAAAGCAGAAACTCCTAACATGATTTATTAGGTTCTCATAATGCCCGACTACGGGACCTTGGCACATACTAATCTTTTAAAAAAAAATTTTCCTCCACTTTCTCCCTGACTCCAGATAGTTATATAACTCAACTTTTGGATACAAATTCACAAATCAATTATTCAGAGATATCTTTCATGATCCTCCATGAACAAATATTAATTTAAGCTCCCATTACCTACAATTAATAATGCTCTGTGATTTTCTTTAATAGCACTTATCACAGTTAATTACTATATATTTGCTTCCATGATGATTTGACTGATGTGTTTCTGGCCCATTCAATTATTAGTTTAAGAAATCTTCTGTATTCCTGCCATTGCTTGTTTGTTTGTTTATTTTAAATAAAATAAACAAACCCTCACAGGGGGTACAAGTGAGGGTTAACTACCTAAGTAGGCTGCATGCAGGTGAAGTTTGTGCTTCTAACTGGTCCTCAATTCCCCTGGTAGTGAATGAGGTATGCTTTGTGTTGTCACATGTTTCGTATGCCCCTCTCTGACTCCCTCCACTAGCGGTGCTCAGTGACTGTTGATTCCTCCATTGTGCTATTGTGACTAGTGTTCACAGACCACTTATGAGTGAGAATATATGGTATTCAGTTATTTGCTTCTGTGATAGTCCACATAATATAATGGTCTCCAGCTCCATCCAATTTTCTTCAGAGTTCATAATTTTGTTCTTCCTTATGGATGCATGAAAGTCTATCATATATATGTACCACAATGGGGCTGTTTGTTTTTTTCCTTTCCATGCATGTGAGTTCCTTGTAGAGCCAAGAAGTTAGCTTTGTCAGATATACAGTTGGCAAATATTTTTTCCCATTCTGTGGGCTGTCTCCCTGCTCTTTTGATGGTTTCTTTTGCTTTGCAGAAGCATTTCAGTTTGATGAGTTTCCACTTTACATTATTTCTAATGGTATGGGCACTTAGGGTTCTGATAAGGAATTTGGTTGCCAGTTCCAATTTCCTTTTTTTTTTTCTTGGTCCATAAAGAAGATACATTTATTTACATTCTCAATGGACTAAAAGAGGTCTTAAATTTTTCACAATTAAAATTTTATGTTTTCAAAAATATCATATGATCAATGCACTTAACTTGAAGCTTCAGGTATTAATAACTTCATTTAGACTTCTTAAAAACCCAACACAAACATACTTTCTAGAGTACAAAATGCTTCTTATTAAATACTTCAGTAACACAAAAAACAGTTTATTTTTAAACACAGGAATCCTTTTCTAAAGGATCATCACCACAAAGACATCCATTGCCAGCAATGGACGCTGAACAGAACCATCAGCTTGCATGAAACACAACCTTGAATCTCCACCTTCAGTCTCTTCACTTCTCCGGAGAAGTCCAGTTATTTGTACAAACTCATCATTGGACTCTGGTACCCGCACATGTATGCATCACAGAGAAGTCTTCATGCACAGCCTTGGATTCTCCTGGAGTCCAAGGAATGCAGGTCTTCCAGGGACATCTTTAAGTATTCTCCAACATCTGGGCATGAGGTAACTTGAGGAATGTTAAAGCCATTCTGACCACCTTGGCTGTTCCTGCCTGTCACTCCACACAGGAAGCAGTGTAGCTGTTGTGACAACCATTCCAATCCATCCCTATCAGTCATGCTGTCGAAGAAGAGCCAGGCAGAGTCATCCTTTCCATACTTCACAAAAGCAACATAGTGGCTTGTTACTATGCAGAGAACAGCAAATAACTCCATCTTCTAGCAAGGGATGCAGCCCTGTCTCCAGTCCCAATCAGGTAAGTCTTTAGGAAGCGACACTGGGTTGTACTTATGGTTTAACCTCTTGGGATGGAGGTGGACTTGAGCATTGCAGGTTTTACAGAACTGCTTGATCTTTCCCACTGGGATATCTGGATCATCATAGCATTCTCTACATTCATACATGGCAAGCCCTCCACATATCCGGCACTGCCTAGGAGTGTCTTAAAGTAAATCTGGTATATTTAATTCCAGAGAAGGAAATTTTTTTTTAAATAGTTTAAAGTCTTTTCCAAATCGAGGCATCTGAATAATCAGACATTTCCAAAAGGGTGTCTCCTGCATTTTCTAAGATTCTTATAGTTTGAGGTTTTACGTTTAGGTCTGTGATCCATTTAGAGTTAATTTTTGTGCTTGGTGATAGGTAAGGGTCTTATTTCAATCTTCTGCATGTGATCAGACAGTTTTCCCAGCACAATTTACTGAACAGGTTCTCCTCTCCCCAGTGGTTGATGTTGGAAGATTTGTCAAAGAGGAGTTGGATAAGAAATTCACTTCTGGAATCTCTTTCCCGTTCCATTGTTCTAAATGCCTGTTCTTGTACCTATACCAGGCTGTTTTGATTATTGTAGGCTTATAGTAAAGTTTGAAGACTGGAAGTGTGATACCTCCTGCTTTGTTTATTTTGCTAAGGATTGTTCTGGCCATTCATGGTTATTTGCATTTCCATATGAATTTCTGTATTGCCATTTCCAGGTCTGAGAAGAATGACGTTGGTAATTTAAAGGGTATTGCATTGAATCTGTAGATCACCTTTGGTAGGATGGGCATTTTAACAATGTTGATTTTTCCTATTCATGACCATGGAATATTTTGACATTTGTTTGTGTCTTCTTGGATTTCCTTGAGCAGGGTTTTGTAGTTCTCATTGTAGAGGCCTTTCACTTCTCTGGTTAGGAAGATGCCAAGGTATTTCTTTTTTGTTTGTTTGTTTCTTTTTTGTGGCTATTGTGAATGGGATTGTGCTTTTTATTTGGATCTCTGCCTTGTTGATGTATAGGAATGCTACTGTCTTTTTCACATTTATTTTGTACCCCGAGACTTTGCCAAAGTCCTTTATTAGTGCAAGCAGTTTTTTAACAGATTTTCTTTGATTTTCAAGGTATAGGGATCATATCATCAGCAAAGAGGGATAACATGACTTCCTCTTTTCCTATTTGGATACCCCTGATTTCCTTCTTTTGTCTAATTGCCCTAGATAGGACTTCCAAAACAATGTTGAACGAGAAGGGTGAGAGAGGGCAGCCTTGTCTTGTTCTGGTTTTCAGAGTACATATTTCCAGTTTCTGTTCATTTAGCAACATGTTAGTTGTGGGTTTATCATAGATGGCACTATTTTGAGGTATGTTCCTTCTGTACCTAGTTGTTTGGGGGTTTTTATAAAGAAGAGATGCTGGATTTTATCAAAAGCTTTTTATACATCTAATGATATAATGATGTGATTCTTGTTTTTGCATCAGTTGATGTATTTAATTACATGTATGGTCTTGTGAATGTTGAACTAGCACTGCACCATGAGGATGCAACCTACTTGGTCATGGTGGATGATTTTTGAGATGTGTTTTTGATCCAATTTGCTAGAATCTTGTTGAGGATTTTTGCATCTATGTTCATAAGGGATATTGGCCTGTAGTTCTCATTTTTTGCTGGATCTTTTCCCTCTTAGGGTGTCAGTGTGATGCTAGCTTTGTAAAATGATTTGGGGAGAATTCCATCTTTCTTAATTGCCTGGAATATATTCAATAGGATTGATATCAGCTCTTCCTTGTACGTTTTGTAGAATTTTGCTGGGAAGCCATCAGGTCCAGAGGGTTTCTTTTTAGGTAGTTTTCATATGACACAGTCAATTTTCTGGGTTGTTATTGGTCTATTAAGTGTCTCAATGTCTTCTTGTTTCAACCTGGGGAGGTTGTGTAATGTCAGAAAGTCCTCCATTTCATTTAGGTTATCAAGTTTGTTTCTGTATAGGTGTACATAGTAATCTCTGATAATCTTTTGTATTTCTTTGGGCTTAGTTGTGATTTGATCTTTTGTATTTCTGATTGTGTTTATTTGGGCTTTTTCTCTCTTTTTCTTGGTCATTCTGGCTAGGGATCCATTAATCTTGTTAATTCTTTCAAAGAACCAGCTTTTTGTTTTGCTGATCTTTTCTATGATATTTTTGTCTTTTGTGTCCCATATTTGTGCTCTTATTTGGCTGATTTGGATTCTTCTGCCAAAGTTGGGGTTTTGGTGGTCTTTCCTTCCAGCTCCCTTAGGTGATTTATTAGGCTCTCCACTTGTGATCTTTCCATTTTCTTGATGTGTGCACATAGAGATATAAATTCCCCTCTTAGAACTGACGTCGTGGCATCCCAGGGGTTTTGGTAAGATGTTTCTTCATTTTCATTTGTTTCCAGGGATCTTTTAATTTCTGCTTTGATTTCAGTGTTAACGCAGTAGTTGTTCAGCATCATGCTGTTTAGTGTCCATGTCTTTATGGGCTTTGGGGAAGTTTTCTTGGTGTTGATATTTATTTTTATTCCACTGTTGTCTGAGAATGAGCATGGCAAGACTTCAACCTTATGGAATTTGTTTAGCCTTGACTTATGGCCAAGGATGTGATCAATCTTGTGGAGTGTTCCATGTGGTGATGAGTAGAATGTACATTCTGTGGTTGTTGGGCACAATAATCTGTAGGTATCTTAAGTCCATTTAGTCAAGTGTCAAGTTTAGGTTCTGGATCTCTTTGTTGATTTTTTGCCTCCCTCTACCTAGGGCTGTTAGTGAGGTATTCTAGTCACCAGCTAAAATAGTGTTTGAGTCAATATCTTTTTTTAGTTTACTTAGTAGTTGCTTTATAAATGCTGGTGCTCCTGGGTTGGGTGCATATATGTTTAGGATTGATATTTCTTGTTGATGAATTGAAACTTTTAACATTATGTAGTGTCCTGTTCTATCTTTTTAAATTTTTGATAGCTTATGGGTTGTTTTGTCTGTTATTAAGATTGTGATTCTTGTCTTCTTTTGTGATCCACTTGCCTGGAAATTCGTTTTCCATCCTTTAACTCTGAGTCTGTGTTCATTCCATTTGGTGAGATGAGAGTCCCAGATACAGCAAATAATTGAGTCACAGTTTCTTTCTTAGTTTGTCATTCTGTGTCTTTTTAGTCATGCATCTAGTCCATCCACATTCAGGATGATTATTGAAATGTGATTGTTTATACCTGTCATGAGTGTTTATGAAGTTTTGTCTTTGTTCACTTGTTTTCTTTTGGATTTGGGGTTGACGTATGTGTGTGTTTTCAAGTTTCTTATTGCAATGTATTCTGTGTTGATTCTATGCCCTGCTGTTTTCTTTGAAAGTGTGTGGTCATTATTATTTTTTCTTTCTTCTGTGCTTAACACCTGTTTATGTGTCTCCTGTAGAGCTGGTCTGGAAGCTGCATAATCTATTAGGGACTGAATGTCTGGGAAGGATTTTAATTCTCCATCACTGATGAAGTTGAGCTTGGCTGGGTAGGAAATTATTGGTTGAAATTGTTTTTCTTTGAAGGATTTGAATTTTAGACTCCAGTTCCTTCTTCTTTGCAGTGTTTCTGCTGATAGGTCTATTGCTATTCTGATTGGTTTTCCCCAGTCGGCAGTCTGACCTTTCTCTTTTGCTGCCTTTTTTCTTTTGTGTCTACTTTGTGTAGGCAAATTACTATGTGGCTTGTGATTGGACTTCTCATTTGATGTCTTGTGAGGGTCCTCTGTATCTCTTGTGTTTGGCTGGTCACATCTCTGATAAGATGGGAAAAGCTTTCTTGGATAACCTCCTCAAATACTTGCTCCATGTTGTTTTTCATTTCCCTATCTTCTTCTGGGATACCAATCAGGCATAGGTTTGACCTCTTGATATAACCACATATCTCTTGCAGACTTTGTTGTTTCTTTCTGATTCTTCTTTCTTTCTTTCTTTCTTTCTTTCTTTCTTTCTTTCTTTCTTTTTTTTTTTTTGCAGATTGAGTTAATTCTCTATTCTGGTATTCAAGTTCTGAGATTCTTCCTTCAGCTAGATTAATTCTGCTTTTCATGCTTGACATCCTGCTATTTTTTTCCTGGATGAAATTTTTTATTACCAAAATCTCTGTTACAAGTCCTTTCGGTGTTGCATCTTGTCCTTCTTGAATCTTATTCCCTCTTTCCATGCATTCCTTAATCCCTGTCATATTTTGGTGCCAGTCATTGGTGACTTCCATTGTTTGTGCTCCAAGGTCTTATTTTTCAGGCATTTTCTTTTCATTGCACTTGAAATTACCTGTGGTCTTCCTTTGGCTTTTCCTCATTTGGGACAGATTTCTTGTTTTTCTCTTCAGTTCTGTTATTCAGTGTCAGTCTGATGTTTGCTCAGCCCTCTATCCTTCCCTGATCTTGGCTCTGGATTTGTTCTATTTTTAAATATCTTTGTGGTTAGAAAGCTTTGCTCTCTTGTTGTTCTGAAAGTCAAATAAGGTAGGGGATGGGGAACTAGGAATCAGAAGCTACTTAAAAGTTACAGTGTTCACTGATTGTGGTATGTGTTTCCTGAAACCCACTCCCCACCACCATTCTATATGATGATGCAGTGGGTACTTTTGTGTATCCCCTGGGCCTGAGATACAGTGATAGCAATGAGGAGCTCTAAAAAAAAATAGAATGTAATAGTATGGACAAGAATTTTTAAAAAATAAAGAAAAAGAAAAAAAAACACAGAACAACGAAAGCAGAAATCAAAGCAAAAAACTGTTGAATGCAAACACACACACACACACACACACACACACACACACACACACACAGATATTCACAAACACCCCAAAACAAACTGGAATAACAACAAAGTGAAACAAATCAAACAACAACAACATCAACAACAAAACAAGAAAAGTAAGCACACACATGCACACACCTGGCACAAAATGAATGGAGAAGACAAACAGAAAGACTGGAGGAGAAAAAAAGTAGTTCAGTTTGAACTCCCACACTATATTAATACACACCTTAAACAAAAAATAAAATAAAATAAAAATAAACAGAAGAACAAAAGAGCAAAGCAATCCAACTACTACAGAAAAATAGAAAGATGAGCACTCAATCATGCACCTACATACATAAATAGAAAACAACAAACAAAAGTAGGAAGAAACAGAAAAACAAAAGAAAAAAGGTGGGGATGCAGATCAAACCCTCACATACACATTCACGCACAAAGGAAAATCATTGAAAACATAGGTGAACTAACAAGCAAATAGGAGGAAAATTTTTTTTTTATTAAAAAAAAATGTTTAAACCCTGCCCTCTTGTGACAGGCTCTGTAACTGTTCCTTTAGTCAACTCTTTCCTAATCTCTCCTGCTCTCTCCTCTTTCACTTTCTCTCCAGTGTCTGGAGCATGGATGTAGTAGCAGCAGTGGAGGTGGGTCAGGCTGCATTCCTCCTCTCCCACTTTCATATGGTCTGGGAGATCTCCAGTGGGTAGGTGTGAGATTTTTGTTTCCCCAGGTATGTACTTGTAGGAGGATACACCAGCCAGGCCTATCCTGGAGTTCCTTTATTGCAACTGACATCAAGGCTATGCCTGAGTTTGTCCTTCTTAGTAGTGGCCCAGCTGTGTGGATCTGATGTTCAAAGGATTGCTGAGGAGGAGAAGGTTTGGGTCAGATCTGGACTCACCACTGATCTCTTTGGAGTTCTTTCTCATCCTTTTCTGGCCACACCCTTTGTCCCACAACTGGATCAGTGTAAGGGGTGGGGCGCCTGGGACTCAGCACTCATCAGGTCCCTCTAAAGTTTGTGCTTTCAGAATATTCCTTCTGGGTCTTGATCCGCCAGTCACAGAAATCGGGTCTGTTGCTCTGTGGTGAGCAAGTCGGAGCACTTTCCTGCCCTGCCTTGGAGATGATGATGGGGTGCTTCTCTTGTCCTCTTCCATGGGACTCTGCCTCTGGACACCCTCCAAAGTCTCTGTTTCCAGTGCCCAGTCCGGTGCTGAAGTGGTGAGGCAAAGCCTGGAGCCTGGAGTCTCTCCTGTTGCTGCGGTGAGGCAGAGCCTGGGACAATAGTCTCTCCCTGCTGCTTCTTCACAGTAAAACTTTTGTTCATTTAAAAAAATAGGCGCTCAGCTTCTGCAATCTGAGAAGAGCCAGGTACCAAACAGACAAGTTGCAACACCAGCTGTTGCACCAGGAGGTCACTGGTCACTTGCTCACTAGCTAGCACTTAGCCTGTCTCTCCCAGCATTTTCTTCCCAAGAAGGGTTTTATTGAGGAAAAACATGAGGCTCAGCTTCTGTGACCAGGGAATGGCTAGGGTCCAAGCAGAGCAGATGTGCCACCAACCCCTGCACCATAAGAGCCTTGGCTACTAGCTCCCTAGCCCTCACTCAGTGAGCCACTCACATGCCCACTCACTCACTAGCACATACACAAAATTTCCCTTATACTCGTGCACTCACACGGGGACTTGCATAGTCTGACTGGCTCAGCTGTCATCTTCCCCAGTTCTGCCTCAGACCTACAATTTTTAAATAAAAAATTAAAAAATAAAATAACATTTAAAAGGTCCAATTGTAATTTTGGATGTTGAGTCTGTGAGTATCATGATATGAAAAGAGAATTCCTTTAAAATACCTCGGATTGTGTTAGTTTTCCCCAAACTTCTTTTTAATTTGTAAAGTATTTTTACTGTGGTTTACTCTCATTTAAAAGTCTTGCATTTCCTTTTATTTTTGAAAAAAAAGTCTCTTTTGTGATTACAATATAATTGCAGAATTTTAGAGGAAATTCCTAAGACTTGTGCAATCTTTTGTCTAGGCTCTTGTTGGAAGGTCCAGAAGACACCAAAGATCCATTTTCTAGAGTTTTGGGAGCAGTTTAATGGGGGATTTTAAGTGTCTGGTGCATATGAATGGCATATGATGTCAACAAATAGGTATGCTCACAATCAATTATGTCATTCCTTTGAATTTTTTTGAACACTAATATTCTTAGAAGAAAATAGGTTTATATAACAGTGAGAGAAGGTTGTCTAGGGAAAAAAAATAAAGTTGGTATGTAGAGAGTATTAAAGTTACTTAAAAACAATCATGAACATTGTGCTATACCTATTTACTGTTTTTACCTGGATCTGATACTTTATATCACCTACTCTTAAGAATCCATTGTGCATTACAAAATAATAAAATTCAGTTATAAGTATTAGTCTCTGTCTTCACTTTATTCATGTCACATTATTCAGGTCACCTTCTCAGAAAGCGAAGCGTTTCACTGACCATCTCCATCTGATCTAAAATACACACCTTAGGCTGGACTCGATGATTCATCCTGTAATCCCAGCACTTTGGGAGGCTGAGGTGAGTGGGTTGCCTGAGCCCATGGGTTTGAGACTAGCTCAGGTAACTTGGCAAGACCTAGTCTGTACAAGAAAGCAAAAATTAACTGGACATGGTAAAGTGTGCCTGTAGTTCTGGCTACTTGGAAGGCTGAGGTAGAAGAATCTCTGGAGCTTAGCAGGTCAACGCTGGGGTGACCATGAGTGTGTCACTGCCCTCTAGGCTGGGTGATTGAGTGAGACTCCAACTAAAAAATAAATAAAAATAAAAAATAAAAAACACCCCTTGTTTCATTACTTTTTTTCTTCGAACTTTTTTTACATTTTTAATAGCATCTGTAATAGTACCTAATATTGTTTTATATTTACTTAATTCATTTTTTCTTCTTTAGAATTTAAGTTCCATGAGAACAAATACGTCTTTGTTCATTCTTGTATCTATTATTATAATTATTGCTGCTGTTGTTGTTGTTATTTTGACACCCAGGCTGGAATGCAGTAGTGGAATCATAGCTTACTGAAGCCTTACATTTCTGTACTAAAGCAATTATTTCATCCAGCTGAAACTATAGGCATGAATCACTATACCCTGCTCATTGCTCACTTAGTGTCATTCACTGTTGAATGAATGAGGAAATTCATAACTTTCTGGAAATTCTCAGGAAAGTCATGATTACCAAAGTAAGGCTTGAACATATTTTAGTTCCACTAACAAAATATACATTTCATAGCAGTAATATTGGTTCTACTATCAATTCTACTTTTCAGAATACAAGTGAAATGTGATATTTCTTATTTTTTCATACGTGTAAGCATTTTTTACCAAATGTAATGAATACCTCCTGTTAAATCTGAAAATTAACCTTTGAAACTGAGTTCTCTCTGTCTTTGTATATTAATTTTTTATTGTTTCTGTAACAATTTACCACAAACTTGGTTAATACAACATAAATTTATTATCTTAGAGTGCGGAAGATCAGATACCTACATTGGGTCTCACTGGGATAATATAAAAGTATAATCAGGGCGGGTTCTTTATGGAGGTTCTAAGGAAAAATCCAGTTCCTTTCTTTTTACAACTTCTAGAGGCTGACCACATTACTCACTTTGTATCCCTTCTTATATCTTCAAAGTCAATAATGAGCAGTCTAGTCTTTCTCATATTATGTTACTCTGACACCGACTGATTTCCCATTCTCTTCTACAACTTTAAAAATAAATTTTAAATTATTATAGAAATAGAGACAGAGACTCAGTTGTCCAGGCTTTGGTGCAGTGGCATCATCATAGCTCATTGCAGCTTCGAGCTTCTGGGTTCAAATGATTCTCCTATCTAAGCTTCCCAAAGTGCAAATTGCTAGGATTACAGGTGTGCATCACTGCATCCAGCCCTTCCTCTTCCACTTCACAGAATCCTTGTAACTACATTAGGCTCATGAGATTTATCCAGAATAACTTCTTTATTTTAAGGGCAAATGCTCAATAACCTTGATTCCATCTGAGCCAAAATCCCCATTGCTATGTAACATTATATATTCACAGGTTCTGTGAATTATGAGATGTACGTCTTTGAGGGGCTATTATTCTACATATCACATTATGGCATCAGTCATCTATTAAAATTATTTTAATTTTTTTTCTTTTGGTAGAATACAAATGTAATTTTATGTTACATACATATATTGTGTAGTGGTGAAGTCTGGGCTCTTAGTGTAGCCATCATCTCAACAACATACATTGTACCCATCAGATAATTTCTTATTCTTCACCCCTTCCTATCCTCCCACCATTCTGGATCCCCAATTTCTATTATTTCACTCTTTATGTCTATGTATACACATTATTTACCTCCCACTTATAAGTGAGAACATACAGTATTTTACTTTTTGTTTTTGAGTTATTTCACTAAGATAATGGACTCCATGTTGCTGAAAAATGCATAATTTCATTCTGTTTTATGGCTTACCAGTATTCCATTTTCTTTATTGAGTCATCTGCTGATGGGCACTAAGATTGATTCTATATCTTTGCTATTGTGAATAGTGCTGTCATGAGCATATGAGTGCAGATATCTTTTTGATGTAATGATTTCTATTCTTTTGCATAGATGTCCAGTAGTAGAAATGCTGGACTGAATGGGAGTTCTATTTTTAGTCCTTTGAGAAATCTTTACACTATTTTCCATCAAAGTTGTACTAATTTACATTTCTACCAACACTATATAAGCATTCCCTTTTCTACACATCCTTGCCAACATCTGTTATTTTCTTGATTTTTTAATAATAACCATTTTGACTGGTGTAAGTCACTATGTCACTTTGTATTTCGCAGACATTGAGCCTTTTTTATATGGGTGTTGGCCATATGTATGTCTTCTATTGAAAAATGTTCATATCCTTTGCTCACTTAAAAAAAAAATCAGAGCCTCACTCTCTCACTCAAGCTGTAGTGCAGTAGCACAATCATGACTCACAGAAACCTTGACCTCTTGGGCTCAGATAATTCTTCTGCCTCAGCTGCCTGAGTAGATGGGACTACAGGTGTGTCTCTATCATGGTTGACTAATTTTTGAGTTTTTCTTATTCTTCCAAATATTTTCTCCACATATTACTTGAAAATATTCTCTTCCTACTGTATGTTGTCTGTTCATTCTGTTGATTACTAATTTTGCTGTGCAAAAGCAAATAGACCAATCATTCTTTTATACATGTTTACTTTCTTTTATGTCAAGTCAGATGCTTTTCTGGAAATAGAGCATATTTGTAAACATATCTATTAAATGTAACCATTGTTTAACAAATCTCTATTGATTTGTTCATAATTTACTGAGTGCCTACTATGTGGCAGATATAACAAGCCTGATATGCTCCCTGGTCTTAAGATCTTATCTCCCCAGTGGATGGTTTTTCTGAGACAGATGCTCTCAAGTCTTTAGCTTCTGCTTATCTGACCCCTATTCCAATTGCTCTGTGTAGTTAATAATATGTAAGAAGATATGTAAATGTGTTTAGGGAATTATGTAATTAAAGATCCCTGAAGTGAATATTTATGCCAAGCAAATTATTCTTTCAAAATTCAACCACTCCCTGATGTATCTATCTGGAAACTACATATTTTACATATATAAGATTTCCTACTTTAGGAATGACTGTCAAATTCTACCCTTTATCCCTGCCAAATTAACCACAAATCTCCTGGGCCAACAGCATCACCTACCTACTTGCAGTGGAAGCAACCAAAATTGCTTTTATATTTTCTTCCTTTTTTCTCCTTAAGGGGATTATGCATACTCTTCCTTTCCTCTTTTGCTATGTGTCCCTCCATTCTCATTTCTGTTAATTTTATCTGAGACAATTTTATAGCATCTTTTAAAATTCATTTGTCTTTCTATCTTTTTTTTTTGCCAAATTTTACTCCACCTCATTACATAAAAAAACTCTCTTGCTTGTAATCCAAATTTTGTTTCATTTTTATATCATAAACACAATAACCACATATCTTCATGCAATTTATTGGCTTATACACAGATATTTATCATGGAAGCTTATCACATATCCTTAAAAAGTGCTTGAGAGTAAAACCTGGCATAATAGATAGGCCGTGTCATCAACCACCAAAGTGTCTGACCTGAGTGTTTCCAAAAGTTCTCATCAGAATTTTTTGAAAAAAATTACATTCCCTCCTCATTTTTTTATACCCAGAGGTTAATATTAGAGGTCATAAGTCACACTACATTAAGACAATAACCATGAAGACTATAAAGATCCCTGATGTAAACATATTCTTTATAGTAAAAAGTACACACACTACCATGGCAAGATTTAACTCTTTGAAACCCCAGATGATGTTCTCTTTTAGCTAGAGAAAATGGGGTGCACAGGTTTTGCAACTTATCTGTTTAAGCTTGGACACATATAATTTCCCTGAACTCCAATTTCAATCTCTTCTAAATGGAAATAGCCTTGTCTTTTGCTAATATTATCAGTTCCTTTCACTTTTTCCTCTAGAAATTATAATTGTTAGATGAAATGAGATTTGCTATGAATAAAGAGTAGTACACTTAGAGCTTCAAGCTACATTTGATGCTAGTAAATATGCTAAAAAGCTATAAACCTTCAAATTCAAACTTTACTACCTGGAAGCCAAATCAATAGTGAAATTCCTAACTTATTGTTATTATCATCATCACCACCACCAACACATCATCCCCACCACCTCACTTTTAGCCATAATATTGAACTGCTCCTTTGTTTAAAGTGCCTTTGTTCTAAAAGAGCTGAGAAATACTCCTTACTAACAGCCTGCATGGGATCAAGGAACTCAGACCTACAACCACAAGGAACAAAATTAGGCCAACATCCTGAAGGAGTTTGGGAACTGATTCTTCCCAGAGCTTCCAAATGAAACCCCAGCCCACCCAACAGGTTGATTTCAGACCTGTGAGACTCTGAGCATAAAACTCAATGAAATCTGCCAGGATTTTTTATCCACAAAACTCTGGACTAATAAGTGGGTATTGTTTAAACTGTTAAGTTGGTGATAAAGTTTTATGCAGAAATAAAAAACTAATGCAACTGCCATCTGTAACACATAACATCTTTACTATTAACTATTCACCAGGAGGAGGGAAGGCAGAGCTCAGTGAAATAAAGAGGAGAAGGTTATCAGAAATAAACTTCATCTCATTTACAGTTTTACTGAAGTCCATTCCTAAGTACTGTTATATTAATTACTTTAAATTACAGCAATTTGTAATTCTTAGTTTGTCCTAGTCAATTATTTTTCAGTGATTTTCATGTCTGAGTCTCAAATCACCAGGCATTATCTATTACTCACATGAAATGGATTCAACAAAATCTTTCACTTGAATTGATTCCCCTGCCATCAAGAACGGAGGCTTACTATGAATTCAAATTATAATTACCACCCGTCACCCAGTTTTGGCAGGTTGGAAATCATTTGTATAGTAATCAATCATCACTACAGAGATTAGAGGTAACATCTGCATATCAACATTCAGTTGGTAACATTTTGATAATAATTTCTTCCAAACATTTATTTAAGCCAAAATGTTCCATGATTGAACAAAGGAAATCACTCAAAGTTTACCAAATATATCTTATTTTGTGATTTTGTTATCATTCTTTTCAAGAGTGCAGTCAGGATACAATACTTATAGTACATGTTAATTCAAAGCTCCATTTCACTTATATGGCACTTTATGGTGGTGTCTTAATATATTGTGAAGTCTTTTGTTAGTGCACATTGCCAGTTGCTCATTGAGGTCAGCATCCACAGGATTTTTTTTAACCTGTCTAAAGTATAATCTAAACTTTCTCAGAGCAATAGTTTTTAACAACTGCATTTTCCAGTTGTGGAATTGACTTCCAACTTTTCCAATTTATTTTTGTAGGTTTGTATCTGTCTTTATATTTAAGATTAAATGTATGACATATTTGTTTGTTTATGCCATCAAATATTCTTCTTCTAAATATACTTTTATTTCTCTTCCAAAATATTCTGGATTTTTTTCTCAATGAAATTCAAGATGCATGTACTGTTGCTACCTCTTTTTGTTTTTAATAAGTTGAGAAAAAGCTACATCCATCTCCAAAATAATTTCTGCTAGTGAGAGACAGTCCATTTTTTGAATCTATGATTGAAGTGTTTCACTTGATAAGACTGAAAAAATGTACCCGAGATTTACATAAACCAGCTGTCTTCCACCTTCAACCTCCATCTCTCATCATGAAGGCTTACGGTAATGAAATGTTCTGTACCTAAGGTCATCTTGTCAAGGAATATTTCACTAAGTAAATAAATAAACTGTAGTGTGTGCTTTCACTGTGCACTATTGACTTCTACAGACATGATTTAAAGGATATTATTATGAATATCATAGGTGGCTAATACAAATGATGGAGAAATCATACATCAATCATATCATAATGAATATAACACACGTTTCTCAAAGCTAGAAATAGCAGAAATTGAAATTTGACTTTCACTACTAAATTTTAGGACTTAGAAAGCACCATGATTCCTGAAAGGCTGTTCCCAAGATGCTTTATCAACATTTTCTAGGGAACACATCACACCTTGTCAAAATCACAAGCTTTCTGCTTTAGAAAACATAGTCTTTTATGTTACCCCAAGACACTTACATGAGGATTTACACAATAATCAACTTTTTAAAATTTGGCTATAGAGAAAATTTTCTTCTCCTAGGGAACATACCCATTTTTTTCCCCATTAGTCTACCTATTTTTTTTATTTTAATCAATAGTTTTTATTATGGTTTTGTGGGGTACAGTTAAGGGTTATGTGTACAATTACGTTTCATTCAGGTACCCTGTTGATAAGAGGTGTTTTCCCATCACCAGGCAGATATTTGCTACTGTTAATCCCATCCCCCTCCCCCCCATAGTTTCCCAGTACCATCAGTCAT
>NW_007249896.1:0-3676 GCF_000164805.1 Carlito syrichta | reverse complement strand
GGATTGCAGGGTCATATGGAAGGTCGATTTTTAGAGCTTTTAGGAATCGCCACACTGCTTTCCACAGAGGTTACACTAGCTTACACTCCCACCAACTGTGTAGAAGTGTTCCCTTTTCACCACACCCTCTCCAGCAGTTGCTATTTTTTAAGTTGTTGATAATTACCAATCTGAATGGAGTTAGGTGGTATCTCAGTGTGGTTTTGATTTGCATCTCCCTGATGATTAGTGAGGTTGAGCATTTCTTCATGTGTTTGTTGGCTGCTCAGATGTCTTTTTTGTGAAGTGTCTGTTCATATCTTTTGCCCATTTTATAATGGGGTTGTTTGTTTTCTTCTTTTCAGTACGTTTCAGCTCCTTGTAGATCCAGGATATTAAGCTTTTGTCAGACCTGGAGTTGGAAAATACTTTTTCCCAGTCTGTAGGCTGTCTCCCTACTCTCTTGATGGTTTCTTTGGCTTTGCAGAAGCTTGTCAGTTTAATGAGGTCCCACTTGTCTATCTTATCCCTTATGGCCTGTGGGTTTTGAGTTTTGTTCAGGAATTGGATGCCAGTTCCAACTTCCATGAGGGTATGTCCTTCATTTTCTAAGGTTCTTATGGTTTGAGGTTATACATTTAGGTCTCTGACCCATTTGGAGTTAATTTTTGTGTATGGGGATAGATAGGGGTCCTGTTTCAACCTTCTGCATGTGGTCAGTCATTTTTCCCAGCACCATTTACTGAATAGGTATCCTCTGCCCATTGATAGGTGGTAGAGGCTTTGTTGAAGATGAGTTGGTTGAAAAATGGAGGTTTTGCTTCTGGGATCTCATTTCTATTCCATTGATCTATATGCCTGTTCCTGTAGCAATACCAAGCTGTTTTGATGATTGTAGCTTTGTAGTAAAGTTTGAAGTCTGGTATTGTGGTACCGCCTGCTTTGTTTTTTTTGCCGAGGATTGTTCTGGCTATTCTTGGATGTTTGTGTTTCCATATGAATTCCTGTGTTGTTTTTTCTAGGTCTGAAAAGAATGTTGTTGGTAATTTAATGGGTATTGCATTGAATTTGTAGATTGCCTTAGGTAAGATGGACATCTTCACAATGTTGATTCTTCCGATCCATGATCATGGGATATTTTTCCACTTGTTCGTGTCAGCTTTGATTTCTTTGAGCATTGTTTTGTAATTTTCATTGTAAAGGTCTTTCACATCTCTGGTTAGGAAGATGCCAAGGTATTTCATTTTTTTTGTGGCTATTGTGAATGGAACTGTGTTTTTTATTTGGGTTTCTGTTTGTTTATTATTGGTGTAGAGAAATGCGATTGTCTTTTGTACATTTATTTTGTATCCTGAGACTTTGCCAAAGGCTTTTATCAATGTAAGGAGACCTTTGACAGATTCTCTTGGGTTTTCAAGGTACACAATCATATCATCTGCAAAGAGAGATAACTTGACTTCCTTTTTTCCTATTTGAATACCTCTAATTGCCTCCTCTTCTCTGATTGCTCTAGCCAGGACTTCCAATACTATGTTGAACAGGAGGGGAGAGAGTGGGCATCCTTGTCTAGTTCCAGTTTTCAGGGGAATTTGTTCCAATTTTTGTCTATTTAGGAGTATGCTGGCTGTCAGTTTCTCCTAGATGGCTTTTACTATTTTGCGGTATGTTCCCCATATGCCTAGATGTTCAAGGGTTTTTATCAAGAAGGGGTGCTGGATTTTATCAAAAGCTTTTCCTGCATCTAGTGATATGATCATGTGGTTTTTGTTTTGACATCTGTTGATGTATTTAATTACATTTATGGTTTTACGAAGGTTGAACCAGCCTTGCATGCCAGGAATGAAGCCTACTTGGTCATGGTGGATGATTTTTGAGATGTATTGCTGAATCCTGTTTGCTAGGATCTTGTTCAGAATTTTAGCATCTATGTTCATCAAAGATATTGGACTGTAGTTCTCTTTCTTTGTTGGATCTTTACCTGGCTTGGGTATCAATGTGATTTGGCTTCATAAAATGATTTGGGGAGAGTTCCATCTTTTTCAATCGCCTGGAATACCTTCAATAGGATTGGTATCAGCTCCTCCTTGAATGTCTTGTAGAATTCTACTGGAAAGCCATCTGGACCAGGGCTTTTTTTTGTAGGAAATTTTCTTATTACATAGTCGATTTCCTTGATTGTTATTGGTCTACTTAGGGTCTCAATTTCTTCTTGTTCCAAACTAGGTAGGTTGTGTGATGTCAGAAAGTCCTCCATTTCCTTCTGGTTTTCAAGTTTCTTTCCATACAAGTATACGTAGTAGTCTCTAATGATCTTTTGCATTTCTTCAGGGTCAGATGTGACTTCATCTTTTGTGTTTCTGATTATGCTTATTTGGTTTTTTTCTCTTTTTTTCTTGGTCAGTCGAGCTAGGGGACCATCAATCTTGTTTACCCTTTCGAAGAACCAGCTTATTGCTTCACTGATTTTTTGTATTATCTTTTTGTCTTCTATGTTCTGGATTTGGGGTTTTATTTTGGTGATCTGGATTCTTCTGCTGAAATTAGGGTTTTTGTGATCTTGCTTTTCCAGCTTCTTTAGGTGGCTTGTTAGGTTCTCAATTTCTGTTCCTTCCATTTTCCTCATGTGTGTTTGTAGGGATATAAATTCCCCTCTTATTACAGCTTTTAAGGCAGCCCAGAGATTTTGGTAAGATTTTTCTTTATTTTCATTTGTTTCAAGGTATCTTTTGATCTCTATTTTGATGTCATCATTGACCCAGGAGTTATTTAGCATCATGCTGTTTAGTGTTCATGTCTTTGTGGGTTTTGGGGGGACTTTGTTAGTGTCAATGTTTATTTTTATTCCACCGTGGTACGAGAAGGTGCATGGTAGATTTCAGTCCTTTTTAATTTGCTTATACTTGATTTGTATCCAATTATGTGGTCGATCTTAGAATATGTTCCATGTGGTGATGAGTAGAGTGTGTATTCTGTGGTCTTTGGATGGAGTGTTCTATAGGTATCAATTAAGTCCATTTGGTCCAGAGTCTCATTGAAGTTCTGGATCTCCTTGCTGATTTTTTGTCCTGATGATCTGTCTAAGGTTGTGAGTGGTGCATTAAAGTTCCCAGTTATTATGGTGTTAGAGTCAATGTCTTTCTTTAGTTTTCCTAGAAGTTGCTTTATGAATGTTGGCGCACCTATGTTGGGTGCATATATGTTTAGGATAGATATTTCTTGTCGAGGGAGTGAACCGTTTATCATTATGTAGTGGCCCTCTGTATCTTTTTTAATTTTTGATAGCTTAAATGGTATTTTGTCTGAAATTAGGATCGCGACTCCTCCTTTCTTTTGTGTTCCATTCGCCTGAAAATTTGTTTCCCATCCTCTTACTTTGAGTCTGTGTATGTCCTTTCTAGTGAGATGGGTCTCTTGAAGGCAGTATATTGTTGCCTGGTGATATTTTATCCATTTTGTCCTTCTATGTCTTTTCAGTGGTGCGTTTAGTCCATTCACATTCAGACTAATTATTTAAATGTGAGAGTTTGTCCCTATCATGGAGTTCTTATTGAGTTGTTGTTCTTCCACTTGGTTTTTTCTTTTTTTTTTTTTTCCTTCTTTTGGTTTTGGGGTTGGTTCATGTATATTTTATTCTTTACCCTGTACTCTTGTGAAGAACGTTGTTTTTTTTCCTTTTCTTCTGTGTTTAGTACTTTCT
>NW_007249895.1:489203-607321 GCF_000164805.1 Carlito syrichta | reverse complement strand
GCGGAAGGATCGCCGGAGCCCAGCGGGTCGAGGCTGCGGTGGCTGGGAGCGGCCACTGCACTCCAGACTGGGCGACGGAGTGAAACTCCAACTCAACAAAAAAAAAAAAGAAAGAAAGCTGAGGCGGAAGGATTGCTGGCACCCAGCAGGTTGAGGCTGCGGTGACCGGGAGCATGCCACTGCACTCCAGTCTGGGCGACAGAGTGAGACTCCAACTCGAAAAAAAAAAATTTATTCTTAGACTTAAAATTTTCACTTCTCAAAAGTCAACTCTTATTATTTCACATATTTTTAATTAAAAGTACAGAGATATTCCCTGATAGAAAATATTCTTAATTGTGTTAGTAAACAAGATAGACTGTCTCATGAACACTGTTAAAATATTTGTGATTGTCAGAGAAGCGCTGATATTATATCTCAGCTTTTGCTTATTTGTTTTTCTACATAGAATCAATAATGTTAGCAACTAGTATTGCTTGTATGCAGGCTTGATACTACTCAGGTTATTGGCATATTAGACCTTCATTAGAAATTTTCGGGTCTTCATGTATTTTCTGCCCTTTTAATGTCTATTTATTTGTGATAAGAATATCACATTCATGAAGGCTAAAGAGCTGGGGAAGGAAAACACCCTGGACCACTTACTACCTTTTGATACAAGTTGTGGCAATAGAGCCCTCACATACCAGGCACACATTCAATATGAATTGACTGCATAAATGGCATAGTGTCCTAAAATAAAAACAATAAATCTTAGAGAAGATGGATCTAAGAGGATAGATTCAGTTTGTTCCTAATTTGAAGACAGGCATATGTTGAGATTTTGTTAGATCTTAATTTAGTACTATTTTAATAGCCAGCAGTTTAAAACTAGATTCAGACACTGAAGGCAAGGAAACTGTAAGTCATGATCACTCCCCAAAGTTATTCAATTCTGACGGGGAAGGAGTCATTTCTCTGGTGTTCCTCAGTGCCTTCTTTTACTGAATGCTACTGATTCTAATTCTGATGCCCAGACAGCCCAAGCCTTCTTAGTATTAAAATATTTCAGACTTTAAAAGTAATAACTGGAGAACTGAGTCAGACTGTAGTAGGAGGCATAAATATAGGATCAAACAGTTAGACACAGTGGACAACCTTTTGGACATAAGTCTAGTATTAGTGGTTTTGTTCATCCTTTTAAGAATGCAGTTAGAAAGCTAAGGTTGAGGAAGTCTGTCAGACTTTCTGATATAATGAAATGACACACTTCGGGTTTATTAAGACCCCATTGATTCTGATTGGCCATTCTATCATCTGCCTCATTTCTGCCCTTCTTGGGTATTTTTCTTCCGGCTGGGCTTTGGTAAAAGGTGGAATTTTTATATGGCCTTAGGATGATGCATAAGAGGGTGAATGTCATATAGTGACTTGAAGTCCTATGGAGGACTGCCTAGAACTGTAGTTGGTGCATCTGATCAAGTTATTAAAAAGTCTTGATATGTGTGTCACATTAACCTATCTCTCATTGACTCATCAGAGTGAGGAGCTGAGTAGTTGCTGACCCTCTGCCATGCTTATCACTCTGCAGTTACACTACTGAGGAAAAGATCTATTATCTAATCCCATGGGACCACAAGGAACTTGGACTGTCATCGACATGTCAACCCAGCAGTTCTGTTTTTGGAGATTGCAATTCCTTTAGGGGTCACCATAAAATCGAATACAGTACATATTACAGAAGTGAATTTATACATTGATCTTGAATTTGAAGGTACAGTTGACTTTAGCAGCAATTTAGAGACCTCAGTAAAGGCATCCCACAATGCCAGTATGAAAATCATCTGTTAAGTGTTTTCATTTCCAAGGTTTTCATCGCCTTCTAATATTTGTGGAACTATTCAGAAATTCTTCTTCAGTAGCAAAATTTGGCTGATGATTACTCTGTACCTTTCATAACTTGCCTTATGAAATTAAATTAAATGTTAGTCTGTCCTTGCCCTGTAGAAGAATATAGTAAAAGTTTTAACTTTTGTTGGTAACCTAAAAATATAAGGTTGATGAAAAATAACATTTAATTTAGTCCCTATGAAATCTCTTCTCTTGAGACACGTATGTTGAACAAGAAAACTTTAAAAAGTATTATGTGTATACTTTTGCATGATACATGATAGTATTTTTAGAAGTGTTTACTTTTAACATTATGGCTTTGTTTTAAAAGTTGATAGCTGGCACTAAAAATTTAAAAGTTGTCAATGACATGAAGAAGTGTGACCAAAGATTTTATCAGAATTTTTTTCCTCCAAGTATTTTCATTTATTTATTTTCTCTTTCTCCAATGACTGATGTATGTCCTTGGCCTTTTAGGCTAAATTGACTTGCCTCCACGTAACTCTGTGTGAGATACTGACTTATGACGCACAGTGAGTGGAGCTCAGAGATTGACCACAGAAAGTGATGCAATTATAGCCAATACTTTAGGTGACTCTCTTAAGTGTAGTTTTTTGGAGGGTCACAAAAGAGGTTACTAAGAACACAGAATTACAGAGGAAAAAAAGGGGACTCTAGATAATGTTTTGTGGGTTTACATTTTCTGTTTACATATGTATGCATGCATTTTGTTTTTGTAAATGTTTCTGGAGAGATAAATGTGAGACAACCACTTTTCCTAAAAAAAAAACCTATGGTTCTGTTGTTTGTTTATGAAAGATAGAAATCCATATATAAGCTAGATACACAGAGTCTACAGAAGAATGTTAAGTTCTTATTGAGTATGGCAAGGAATTTAATACTCATTATTTCCAAAATCTTTTCACTTCATAAGATCCAAAGTTATGCTCTATGTTCTTTAATTAAATGTAAATTTACAATATCAGAACCAAAATCATTAGCAATACATTATGTTCTCATGTTTCTACTCTTGCTGAAGGACAAGAAAAATTTAGTGAATTGTTTAAAAAGTGAAAATCAACCTTCTAAGTCATTGAACTTAAATTCTGGAGATAAATTTTGCAGAAATTATTTTACTTTCACACCTTACTAAACAGTATATACACCGAAAATATTATTATTTGTTCTTGCCTTAAATATCCTAAAACTACCCTTCTTTTTTCCTGGTTTATGTCTATCAATATGTCAAATTCTCAGCAGGATTGCCTTATTTTCTCTTTTTTTTCTTCTACTGTGACTTAGGTTGAGAGAGCGATAACAAAGCTTGTTAGAAACATGTCTGAGATTGATTTTGAGTGATAGTTAAGAAGCTTAACTAAAAACAGAAAGCAAGGGGGATTAGTAGACTATAACATGTAACTAGCTGGATCCTCTCTTTTGCCCTGGGTCCTCCAGTTTATTGCATAAGTATACTGTGTATAAAGTGAAATCAATCAGCAAGCTTTCTTGTCAGTTGGGCACATAGGACACAATTTTGCTTTCTTGCCAGGGAGCAAAACTCTGCCATTCCAAGAAACAAAGAGGTGATATGTAAATGTAAATGAAGACAGAGTGCTTTCAATGTTTATTAAATGAAATTGAATGTAAGTAGTTTCCTCCTAGTGAGATAAAAAAATGAGAAAGATAGAAAAGACAACAATAAGTCTCTTTAAAATAGGTTAGCCTCAATAATTATTACATTTAAATAGTTTTTTCCCCACATAATGGGATGGTTAAGCATAAGAAATAAGGAATTTGATTATCTGGGTTCAAATATCTGCCATTTATAGCGGTGTGACCTTGAAGAAATTAACCATTCTTGCTTCAATGTACTAAATACAAAATGAAGATAATTCTAGGACTAGCTCTTCAAGGATTAAATTCAGAAATGCAAGTAAATAGCACTTAGTGTTTTATATATAGGGAACAATGACTGATGAATGATATCATTCATGTAGAGTCTGTACAGGAGCTGGGCACTGATTCTGAAAACTCTATTCTAACTCTTCCTCTGCTACTTACGGGGAGCATGCAATAGCCAATGCAGTGAAATGTTCCATTCAGTGATCTTCTATCGAAAGTCTAGCTTTCTGGATTTTATTGCTAGTTCCACACAGCTAAAGGCATGTTTTTAATTCTTTAAAGGGAAAACTGGGCATTTTGAATTCTATTCATTTAGTAAAGTATAGGCACATGGCTCTGCCAAGTTCCATTCTGAAACTAATTTGTAAATCTCCACCAGTTGGAGTACTAATGGCACACATACTTAAGGTAATGTTGACTGCAACATGGAGTGCCAATCTCTTTATTGATGTAAACAAGAGAAACTTTGCTACTTAAAAAAATAAGCAGCAGCACTATCACAAAATAAAACAATCGGATGCTAATTTGTTTCTTCGCCTGCCCTAGATGCCACTGTATGTGAGGGATTATCATGGAAAATACATTCTTGCTAGAATTTGGAGCCTTTAGGCATTTGATGTGCCAATTGCCTTCACTTGGTTCTAGTCTGTAATTTATCATTGGAGTGTCCTACCCTGCTCAAATGCGCCCTTTGTGGGCAGAGGCAAAGCTAATATACTTTCCAAGTGTATTTGAATTGCTTCAATAAATCACAGCTGCCACTGTAAGCAGTTTTATCATTTGCCAGAACAATAAGTTATCATCTTGCCTTGTAGATGCAATACTCTCCAAGACTTTTATTTGTGTAAATTGTAATGCATCATAACCCATTTCCTAAAATGCAATTAGGAAGCTCATTATATTGTATTTGTGTGTGTATATACACACAAATACAAGAAAGTATTCCTAGGAAATAATGTAAGCTCACCAAGAAATTCAACACTTTTTATTCTACTTATTTTATAGTAACAATTTATTTAATTATTATTACTATAATGATGTAAGCATTAACTGTTTGCAATTGGAGTTAAACTTCATTTAGCTCTTCACTGCCTCAGAATCTTCATGAAACCAGTCCACAAAGAAATAGGACTAAGCACACATTGTTCCTGGTAGGTCTCCCATGCATGAGATGGAGAAATCAATGTTTAACATGTTGTCCATGTCTATCAACAATTCTATAAACAACCATTTCAATAAATTAAGCTACAGAATCAAATGTTTGCTCATAGTGATCTTTGGGAATGACTTCCAGTTTCACCTTATTTTACAATGACTAAATCCAAATTCAAAATGTACCTGATTTGAATCTTTAGACTCTTGAAAAAGAAAATGACTTATATAACAGTAGCATGTTAGCATGTCTTAGGTTCTCAATAAAGAAAATATAATCTAATTTTAATACTGTTTCAGGATTCCATTTAGTATAATAGACAATAAAGAGTGCTCTTTTTATTGGCTTGACTAAAAAACTGCTTAATATTTATAAACTAATTTGCCATCATTTCTTACATGATAAGAAAATAATTTTGTTTGTAATTGCCTCAATAGTTCACTGCAAGCAGAGAAAAAAAATCTATAAAGCAGCCAGGTTTTATAATTAGAAACTAATTTATTTGTTTCAAAGCCAAATGTTTTCCCATGCACATTGTAATATTTGAACTATCTTTAATTCTTTCTACATTTATTATCAAGAAGAGACTTATATGTCCTGTTGTAGAATTTCAGATTTTTCTCTCAGGTTGCAATGGATGCTTATTTTTATGTTAAACTACTCAATAACCTTTATTAAGAACTTTGTAAAACCCTTCTCCACGCCTGATTATAAGATCTCTAAACCAGTGTTTCACAGTGTCAAGGCAGTGGTCCCATTATATTTCTCTCTCTCTCTCCATATGTGTGTGTGTGTGTGTGTTTACCTATGTTATATCTTCAAAAAGTATAATTTAGCTTAGACTGATAAAGTAGAAGTTGGCAATCTACACAGCCATGCATCAGGCTGCAATAACAGACACAGATTATGCCAGGCACAAAATAAATGGGAAACAGTGTCTCCTCCTAAGAACATATTGCAGCTGTAGGGTGTCATAATAACCTTATAATTTGAGGATATTTGACTACTTAGACAAAGCACCAGGTCCACCAGTCCTTAAACATCATTGTTCAAATCGGCATCAGAATTATCCCATTTCATCAGGATGCAACCCATGATTTTTACGTTCTCATTACCCCCACTCTCTTATATAGCTTCTGGCTCAACCATCTAACTCCTTGCCTTTTTGAGGCCTGACCTATGCAAATGCACCCCAGTTCTGGGCTCCTATCTTGCACGTGTATTTGTGTGTGTGTGTGTGTGTGTGTGTGTGTGTGTGAGAGAGACTGGTGACTGTGTGTATTTGTGAAGTAAAGAAAGGATGGAGAGAATGGGATAGAGATAAGGATTCAGATTCTCCATTCTTTCAAGTATGTAGAATTTTGCCTCTCTCCTTCCTATTTCCTCTTTTTACCAGACCCTCACCTCATTCCTTTTACTTCTTGAGTCTATAGAGGGGAACTTGTTTCCTGTTCTTCAGAATGGATTAGCTGGCAAATTCTACTCCAAACAGTAAGTGGGATAATGGACATTGTCTAACATTAAGCTATACAGAGTCTGTATCCTTATCTAGAAAACCAATCATTTATGGGACTACAATTATTTTATAAATGCCCATTTTAAAAGAGAAAAAATGGCTGGCATTTGGTTTATGCTATATCATTAATTTTAATAACAGTGTGTCTTTGAAGAAAAGAAATACACACACACACACAAAAGAAACAACAGAATGCCTTTATGGATGATTGTTTGCTTCTATAAGGAATCCCATTCACAAATTTGCTTTTTACTGAAAATTCCATTTTAGTATGTTGACTTTTACATTTTTTAAGTGCTTAATTGGACATGACTCACTCTAATTTGTCTTTTCGTTGAAAGGCCACTGTACCCTTTTCTAAATTATTACCATACTGCAGTGCTATTACTATAATCATTTTATCATTAAATGCTTGCTGTTTATTGTCATATTGCCAGTGTGTTCTTTAAATGTTAGCATGATTTTTTAAAATTCTAAATTCATTTTAAAAAATGATTTACTAAAGAATTAAGAATATTATATGTTAAAGATATTAGAAAGGGGTAGAATATAGGAATTTCTCCTTTGGGTGTCAACTTGTGTTAAGCCTAAGCCTAAGTGAAAGACAAAAATACATAATTATAAATAATACCTGAATACATTTATATTTCTCTCTCTCTCTCTCTCTCCCCCCCATGCTCTGTACTCTGTAGATATACATATAGAGAGAGATAGATATACGTATATATGCATGTATATGTTTACATATTATATATATATTTATATAATTATATATCTCTATGTTCAAAAAGTAAAAATTAACTTAGACTGAGAAAGTAGAAACTGGCTATCTGCACAAAAATGCATCAGGCTACAATAACAGATATAGGTTTTGTCATCTGAAAAATGAATGGGAAACATGTCTCCTCCTAAGGACACGTTGCAGCTGTAGGGTGTCATAATAACTTTCTAATTTGAGGATCTTTGACTACTGCCCTCTTATTCACTAAGAAATCTTGTTCTCTGAAATCATGGAATTCAGATATTGCTGATTAAAGTCATATCAGTTAGCCTGGAGGATCTATGTTATTATAACATAGAGTAGCACCCTCGATTTACAACCCAAGGGAAGAACTCAGGTAGACATTTCTGCTCACAAGATTCCCATTTGTCTTAACTTTGTGGTTCCGAAGGTAAAAGTACCATTAGTCAGCTACACAGTCCAGATGGCATGTTGATTCCACATAGCCCTGTTTTGCTTTAAGCCTATAAAAATACTGTTTTATTTAAATGCCATCTATGCTTCCTATTTCCCACAATTTTTTTGTTGTTGCTGAGATACCTTATGATTTCTTTACTGTACTGCTTTCCTCATTGCAATGAGTAATAATTTGTCAGCCTACAGTTTCACTGGTATCTTTTTGTTGTTGTTGTTGTTGTAAAATTGGATACATGGTCTCACTATGTTGCCCAGACTAGTCTTGAACTCCTGGACTCAATGATCCTCCTACCTTGACTTCCCAAAGTGCTAGGATTATAGGCATGAGCCACCACATCCAGCCCAGTTTTATCCTTGATCTCAGACTGATGGGGCTAAGACAATCTTTATGTATCATTCCAAGCCCCCTTGATGAGAATTTGGAGCAAACTTCCTTTGCTACCTGCATAGAGAGGAACACATTCCTGTAACTAAAACCATATTAGATTGCTAAAAACCAGAAAAGGTCATTTGATAAGGAGCCGTAGTTGGGGAGGAAGTAGAGTCATCACTTAGAAAGGCATATGGTGATTTGACTTGAAAATCTACAAAAATTTAACACTAACTACAAAAATTAAAAAGTGGACAACTCTTGTGGGAGTGTGGGGTATATAGCCCAGGAAGAAGAAGAGGCTTCACAATCCAGGTGACTCACCCCTTAAATTTGCCACTGTTAATGAAACACATTGCATCAGTGCAAATCTAAAGGCCGCTGAAATGTTTCTCTATCACATTTGTTGACTACAGAATACTCATCTGAAAAATATTTCTTTTCTTGTTTTCTCTGGCATAAAATCCAAATCTATTTTATATGATGTTCTGCTTCTCAGCATATCCCAAAAGTAAGCTTCTAAATCCTCTATAAGAGAAGCACCTTTAATACGTTAGATGTCCAAAATTACTCCTTTTGCTCATTTCTTTCTTTTCTTTTTTCTTGTCTTTTCACCAGCTTGTCCTGGGAAAGAGTGGCTTGGTTTTACCAATAGTAGTTTATTTAAGGGTTTATATTAGTAAGATTATAAAATGACTCTTAGCCTTGGAGCTATGTGATACTTTTAAAGTTCATGCTGCCACTACTCTTGGCCTTTTATTTCAATGATCTGAGAACAGATAATTTTAAATAGCATGTGGTTCTATTTATGTATGTATGTATGTATTTATTTTGACCACAAATAGCATTTACTGTTTGTAGTCAGTTGCTGCCACATTTTTAGAAGCCCCTTAAAGAATGGTCTGGAGACATACTCAGTCTTTGGAAGTGTGAATGCACTTGATTGTGAGTTGTCATTAGTGAGCAGTGACTTTGGCAACTGTTATTGATGCCACAATTGCTGAGCACCATTTTTGAACATGGTAGATAGGCTTCCCAAAGAATTAAACATAAAATGTTAATATTGTAAACAGTAACCTGCTGCCTGTATCCGCATGCCATAATTCTTTATGTCCTAATCAACAGTTGGTGGCATTTATGTGATTTATGCCACAATGAGAGGCTTTGTCAGGAATCACTGCTGGAATATATCATTTTGGTCAGTGGATTGCTGTTTGATGTGATAAATAGAATGAATTACTAGTCAAGTAGGAGGACTCAGGTTTTCCAAAGTACTGCAGGATAGTGCCCATCAACACTGGCAAAACATTAAGGTCATGAATGGAGGGAGCTGGGGGAGTCATCCAGTATTCTCACATTTGGAGAAACCAAGGTACAGCAAGTTATATGCCTTTACCAAAGCCAAAGAGCTCAGCTCATCTATGAGTGATCTGAGGCTTCACTAGGAGAGGATTTTTCTTTCTGCTGTGTTGAGAACTGCCCATGCCTAGGACCTGGAGTCCCGCTTGGCCAGCATGGGAAGTCAGAAGTGTTGAGAGTCACAGATATTTTCAGCTGGGCCTTTCCACCAGTTCCTCTTACCTCTAGGCAAATTGATGTCCACTGCCTCTTATACCTGCTGCTCCTAGGTTCCACTCTTTAGAAACAAGATGTCTATGTGAAATGTTACATAGTATCAGGAATGAATGATGTCTTATCATCTATCAACATTCATTCAACAATGACACACTGCATTTATTAGGCATCTGCTGTGTGCAGGCATCGTACTACACAGAGAGCTATAGGTAAATGGGAACAATGACACAAAGATAAATAATACAGAAGTCTTTTAAGAGAATTATAGTCAAGAAGGACAGAAAAAGTGACTTAACATTGTTGCATATTCATATATGTTAACAAAGTGTTTGTGAAGACCTCTGAACTAAAATATATTCAGATCAAGAGGTTTTCGTTTTGTTTGCTTGTTTCTTCTTAACCATGTTAATATAGACTGACTGTAACAGACACTGAGACAATTCGATTCACATCAGGCAAAATTCTTTTTTTTTTTAACAACTTAATATCAGTTTTGGTTCAGGCTTAATATACTTACAAAATATCTTTGCAAGTAGCAAATGTAGCTGTTATTTGAAGTCATTAAAGTTCTAAATTTGGCTGCAGCTGGTTATTGTGCCCAGTCAGAAATGTAAACTTTGATGAATTTGACAAGCTTAATTTGAAGCATTTGTGAGCATCTGTTGAAGTATCCAGTATCAGTATCAGTTACTCTTGGAAGTGCAATAAAAAGAAAGGATATTTTAATGGGGAAAATGTTCCAGAGCTATTAAAAAGTGTCATATAATTATTTACCTTATTGTCCCAATGAAGCAGTTGTGTTTGAATTTTAGAATGTTAGATTCAGAAGAGGTCTTAAATAGGTCAAATTTAACACAGACCCCTAGTTTTGCAGTCATATTAATGATGAGGAAGCTGAGGCCAAACAAGAATAAGTGACATGCTCAGAGCCTTACAGCAGAGTACAAAGTCGTGAGCTGACATTCAGGATGCCAAACAATTGGTCAGTGCTCAGTTCAGCAATCCCTGTTTCAGCAGCCGAGTATGTTACATTTAGAGGTGAGTCAGCATCCTCCTGGGTGGATCCCAAAGTCTCAGATTCTCTATCACACGTCCCTTATGCCTTGTTCAAAGCCAGCATGTTTTCGTTCTGGTCCAGTGAACTTACTCTACAAGATATAATCCTCCTCTCTTTTTATTCCACTTTATTTTGGGCAGTCATCTGTGTGGCGATCACAGATTTCTTAGTTGCATATAAATTAAAGCGCTTTGGATGCCTGAAAACAGCTGCCCAGGCTTTGCCTGGGTTGATGCATTGATGTCAGCCTCAGAGTGCAGGGTGCGTGCCAGAGCCTGGATCAGCTGCTCTTCCAGAATTGCACTCCTGTAACAGAGCCTGGCATTATTAGGTTGCAATTATTTTTGCCTACACTGAACTGTTCTTTATAGATATTTTATTTTTTATTAAAGTGAGATAAAAAAGGATTTTGTACTTTGAAAAGTAGCTTTTTTTGGCCATATCTTCAGCATAAGCATTGCATTTCTTATTATTTATAGGACTCAAAACAGTGTCCTGAAAAATGAGTAAGAAGCATTTCATTTCAAGGATAAATATATTATTAGACTATGATTCTTTTTTGGTGAACACTGGGGGTGGTATATTCTTAGCAGCAAGTAAATTTCTAATCTCAAATCATTTTTTTTTAATTGTGAACACAAGCAACCTGGATGCTCTCAATATGCCCAGACAGTGTGTAAGTGTGTTACATGACTTAATCTTCACCCCAACTTTCTGAGATTGGCATCATCAATTGTATAGATGATGGAAACAGAGGTTTGGCAAAAGGAAGTAACTGCTCAAGGAGTCTGTCTTGAATACTGAGTCTTTACCATAATATATTGCCTCTGATGACTTGACAATTTGAGCCTACAAAATTAAACTATAATTATGCTTGCTTCCTCTCCCCCCAAAAAATGTTTTTACAGTGTTAGGATGTTTGCATCCACTGAGACATCATTAGATGTGTAGTCATGGGTATCAGCTATCAAATAGCAGCTCTCTCACTGCTAGGTAAAGCAGTTGTAACCATTTATTTTTAAGCTACTCAACTATGTCCTTCATCATGATCTTGTTAATAATGCCAGGCCACTTAGGAGTTATCGTTCATGAAATTTCATCATGTAAGCCTTCCCAGGGCCCTCACCTGCTGAAATACCAACTTCCTTTAATTAAAATTGTATTCTCAAAAGAAACAGCATATATGTATTGTTTAGTTAGTTAATAATGAAACTAATTATTGTGCTGTATCTTAGGCTACATCTATTTTAAATATGAGCACTGGTAGTTTAGTGTTCTCTGGCATCATCACCAAGGCAGCATCCACTAAGCTGATGTTTCTGTCAGGAGACTCTGAAGACTCCATTTTAACAAGACACTTTTGTAAGGCAGTTCTGTGCCCTGCTTTTGCTGTAAGTCATATTGATGGTGAGGTACAAAGCTTAACTGTTCAGATAAGTGTTCCTTGTGACTGAAGCTTTAGTACAACGGAGAATATCCCCAGAAATGTGCTTACTGACTTAGCAGCAGATTAAAATTTATTTCCCACTGGGCTCAGTGGCACATGCCTGTAGTCTCAGCTACAGGAGAGGTTGAGGTGAGAGGATTGCTTGAGCTCAGGAGTTCGGTTCCAGGCTGGGCAACATAGAAAAATCTTGTCTCTTAAAAACAAAACAAAAAAATTCCTAGATGACAAACATTATTTTTTAAATATGGTTGGAAATATTACTATGTGAGAAAAAATTTGAATGATATACTTTATACTTTGGGATGTCCGTATCAAGCCAGGTTCCCATCTACATCTAACTCACAAAAACCTCTCCAAGCTGTTGGTTTATCTTTTGGATCCACCATAGATGCCTGAACTTTTTTTAAATGACTTGGAATTGCTCTTGATCAATGCATACGTATTCACCCTTCCTCTCTTCGATTCCCTTTTAATACTTAGAATCTTGTTGGAACCTTTATTGAGAAGTGGACTCTTTTTGAGTTGTGTTATATTTAAATGATAAAGAATGATAATTGTTTCTCTTTCCTGCTAGATCTGGGTTATACATTCTGGATTTTTGTGACTGGGTTTATGGCATTCCTGAAACCAGGGAAATTTTATGCAAAATGCTTTTGACGGTGTCTGGATACAGCTGACTGGAAAAAAGTTCAACACTTTTACCAGATGTTTAATGTGGTCCATATTTCTTCATAAACATTAAATGCCAGTGCCCTTGAACAATAATCTTTCTCAGTGGTTTCTGTTGTTTTTTTGTCCTGTTTTCTCCCTTTCAAAGACCAGTGAGGAAATTAAGCAGCAATTCCTAAACTGTGGACTTTAGTGTTTCTAGGAGTTCTTGCTACTAAAGTCAGCAAATATGCCCATTTAAAGATTAATACATCAAATTAATATAACCATTCTCTCCCACACCACCTCACCCCCCAAAAAATAACTTTGAAGATGTGCTCTGATTGGGTTGCTGGTAGTAGAATTTGATAAGTGAGCATGCCATGACTCTGTCACTCTTTCCTGTTGGCACTGTTTTGTACCTCGTTATCTGCCAAAGTGTTTTAAGTAGCTTTAATTCTATACCCTACATTGTTTTTCTTATATGCATAGTGAACCATTAGTTAAAGACAGAAAGAAAAAGAGAAGCAAATGCTGAAATGCAATTTATGAGACATACAAAATAAATAACATTTCTCTATGTTCGTTTTAATAAAATATTCACTATATTTATATAAATGAATCCTTGTATGCATACACATGCTAACACACATGTATCTACAAATGTATGTAAATGTATATATGGATGTGTGTGTGTGTGTGTGTGTGTGTGTGTGTGTGTGTATATATATATGTCTACTATATAACTTATCATCTGAATCCATATAATTGAGAAAAGGGGGAGCTGTTTATAATTAGGCTAGTCCACAAACATTAGCAAACATATATGGTCACCCAATATAAATTCAGAGAATTGGCCTCTATTTTTTTTTAATGTTAGAAATAAGGAAGGTAGATCTTGTTTCATTTTTTGCAATGTATTTTACAATGTATATTAAATAAAAGGTAGTGATTGAAAATGAATAAATGCATCTCCAAGTTTAAAACAGGAAAATGGTGACATTTATGTTCAATTTGCCTTTTTAAAAGAAAGAATAAAGACTATCTATAATCTATAATGTGTTTTTTGTGGATAAGTGCTTGAAGTGAGCAGCATGAATCCTTTTGTTTTATCTCATCAATTGGAAACAAAACACAAAGATCATCATAACAAGCTAGTTGACTTTTAAATGTATAAAAGTGTAACATTTCCAAACATCAACTTGAAAAAGCAAACTTGAAAAGTTTTTGTCTATTTTGGTACTTTAACGTGTCTTTAATTTCATGTCCATTTTACTACTTACTTGGTTCCCAAATCCCAACATTTCAAAAGATATCTATTCACAAATCATGATTTTTTTCTTCTTATATAGATGAATAGTAATTAAATTAAACATTATACATCATTTGTTAATGGGAAAAAGTAATATTGGTCCATGTATGTTATGAATATCATTAAACATTGCATTTTTAAGAATAGTAGAATATCATCAAATGATATGTTAATTGAAAACATGCTTTCTTTTTTTAAAAACCTTTGCTCAATTATTTAGCACACAATTACAAAGTAGTTAGGTTAAAAATATTGGTGAAATGGAAGTTTCATTGTACCTATGCAAGGGACTCAGGTGCGCTAGGTGCAGGGAAGCATTGCAATACAGTTAGTCTAACAAGTTAGGAGACAGGCCCTTAGTGAGAGCAGCTGACCAGAGAAAGCAGGGAAGGGGGCAAATGCTTTGCGTCTTTTTTTGAGGCCGCTCCATTTAACAAATCACCAGAGAAAGACTGAAAGTCACCTGCTTGAATCCAGAGTGTACTCACCACTCTTTTGTTCTGACATTGCTTTTGATGAAGGGGCACTCTCCTTTCCCTGAGGACTTTGATGGGGGGAAAAGGTAGCCTATAGAAGGTGCAAGTGTAGACTTGATTAGGAGACAAAAGACATAGGGGAATTGGATTTGTTTCCTATATGGGTACAAGAAGGAAGCCTCACATTTCTGAGTTCTTGGTGATACAAATGGTATAGAGTTTCTAACTAAGGAATGCAGCAGCCTAACTATCCTAAAGTTATAACCTAGAAATTACAGTTCTACCAGGGTGGGGAGTCTGGGCCCACATGTCTTTTCAAATGATTTCTGCCTGGACATCTGCTCCCTCGTTAGGACCAACTTGTCCTTTCCACTCCCTGCTGTGCTGGGTGTTTTGCTTACCTTCACATTCAGGGCTGCTTCTGCTGCTTTTGCTTCTAGAGATGACAATTGCTGTATAATCCAAAGGCAGAAAAGCACATTCGTTCCATGACCCCCATGGTCCCTTCCGTGTGGATGGCACATAAAGACTGTGCCTTGGCTCTTGTGGAAATTTTGAGTGCTAAAGCCTGGACATTGTCAGCTGGAAGAATTAGTTCCAGGATTCGTGTTTGCTTGTTTACTTTTGGCAGGTGAGCTATTAACTTGGTACTATTAAAACCCAGTCTGTTCTTCATCAAAGGTATAATTCTGGAGAGGGCGAAAATACTCCCATTTACTGAGCACCACTTAGTGAAAACTAATGTCAGCTACTGTGTAGTAAATGCCATGTGCTGAGGAAGTGTCATTACTTGATATCTACCTGACCTTCACAGCCCCTGAAAAGTTGGAAATTATTTGCTTTCAGTGACTAGGCAAGAAAAACAAAGCACAAAGATACTAGGCAACTTATCAGAGTCACAGAGTCAATAGGTTGGAGGAGCCAGTGCTCAGCTCTTTCTGTTTGATTATGGAGCTTATGATTTTTCCATTAGAAAGCTAAAACTTTTTTAGATTTAACTCCAGAAAGGTACTGAAGTCTCATTTAAATGTCCCTTCATACTATTCACCTTGCTAATGGTTGCTATAAATATTTGAACAAATTAGGGCTAAATGTAATAAACTTGAGGCTAATTTACAGCAGATAATTTTCTAAACCAAATATCCTTGCAGAGTTGCAAGGACCAGTTAGGGTCATTGTAGAAAAAACAAGATCGTCCTTTTTTCTTTTTCATTTTCCCTGGAATAGTCTTCGCTCATTGTTATCTATTTGATCTCAGCCATCTGGTTCTGCAGTCAGAAAGAGAAAATGTCAAATTCAACAAAATGAGTTGTACTGCTTGAGTTGAATCATAATTTAACTTTTTTTTTCTTTGCCCTACAGGATATTTAAACAGTAGCATCACTTAATAGTACTTCCTAAGTTATTATCAATTCCCTACAAACATTGCCATTTCCTCCAAATGGAAAGGCAAGCATCGGGGCCATGAGTCAAATATTCTACCCTAATATCTGATGACATATAAATTTGAGAGTTAACATTTACTTAATTGCTGAAGCAGTCATGCTAAGTGCATTGTCTGACATATTATCAGGTGTTAAAAAGGATAATTTCTGAGGGGAAAAAAATCTATAAAACTAAGTGACAATACTCTACTAAAAGCATTATTCAACTATTTTTAAAAATCTTCATTGGAGCTGATTGTCTCAGCAGCTTGGGAAATGCTCTCTGACTTAAAAATGTATTTCTAGGCAGGGCGCGGTGACTCACGCCTGTAATCCCAGCACTTTGGGAGGCTGAGATGAGAGGACTGCCTGAGTCCATGGGTTCGAGACCAGCCTGGGCAACTTGGCAAGACCTCATCTCTACAATAAACTAAAAAAATTAGCTGGACATGGTGGCATAATTCCAGCTACTTGGGAGGCTGAGGCGAAAGGACCACATGAGCCCAGCAGTTCAAGGCTGTGGTGGCTGTGAGTGTGTCACTGCACTCCAACCTGGGTGACAGAGTGAGACCTCAACTCAAAAAACAAAAAAAAAGAATACATTTCTGTAATCTTTGAAGAGAAAGGGTGTACTGGTTATTCTGTTTGTGTTGCCTCCCATCACATAACCATTCTCCAACCTTCTTTCCTGACCCCACAAACTGCATATCTCAGGTTCCTTTGCCCTGTGGCTACCCAAGTTTTGCTAGGGGAAGACATCAACAGCAAGATATCAAAGAGTGGGGGAGAGAGAGTGTGCAAAGAGCCAGCCAGTAGGTAGTCTTCAGTGTTCCCTTCCCGTCTTGGGATGTAGTTCGTTCTGGCAGGTGGCCCCTCCCCTCGTTTCAGCTCCTAATGCTGGCTTCTCCCCTAAGACCTTCACACTTAGGGGAGAAAATAGCTCCCTACTATTGTTAGGTTCTGGGTGTCTTCCTTACTTGTTGGTCCCTTAACTTGCCTACTCATGTAGCAATGCTACCTTTATTAATCTCTCTTCAGTTGAATAATATTAGCGGAATTCCATTACCTGACGGGACCCTGAGAAGATATGGGACAGAAAATAACCAGAATACCCATGCCCTAATTCTGACACTTCTAGGATGTATGGTCTTAAACAATCTACTCAATTCCTTGTGCTTTACTTATCATCTATAAAATGAGAATGATAGTTGTACCCACTTCATAAAGTGCTTAGCCCTGTGAATACAATAAGGCACACAAATAAGTGTTACTGTCAGCTTGGATAGAGAAAGGACACTACTTGCTTCCCCCTTTGAGTTAGTACAACTGTGGTCTACATTAATCTACTATATAGCTTTCTCAGAATTTTGCTATGGGTAATTAACTACTAATATGTATGTCTAAACATTGGGATCAAGTTGAGCTGATAGTTTCCATAGAGGTGGCTTGATTCCATTTTCCACAACTCATTATAAGGTCCTTGAACCTCCAAAACTCTTATTTTCTTTCTCCCTAATGCCCTACTCTGTGTTATCTTAGAAAAGTTCATTGGGAGCTACTGGAAGGAACTTGATAAGCTCTAGTTCAAATATATAAGATGCATTCTCCAGGTGCTTAGTAGTGGCATGACAACAGCAGCAGAAGTGGTACATGTGTAGAAAGAACATGGCATTTTTTTTCAATTATAGAGCCCTTGTAGACTGTTACCAACATGACACAAACATAAATCCTCAGTGTGAGCATTTAGGAAGCAAAAATATATTTCGGAATCTGCCATATTTGGAGGAAGCACACTGTGACATATATGCCAAGGAAGTAATTAACAGAAAAATCGAATTCAGTCCCTGACTTAGGAGAAGTTCTGTTTGTAATCCTGCACAAGCAGCTTTTTTAGCCCTCTAAACCTCAACTGCAGCACCCAGGGTTTGTTGGATTAGAATATCTTCAGACCCATAGTTCATACCTGGATCGAAAGACTGTAAGCTTAGTGCCGGTCAACAAAAGGTTTAGAAAAGCAAGGAATACTAGCTGTATACCATGGCAAGGAGGAAGTGAGGGAAAGTAGGTGAGGTCTGGTTTCTTGTTTGCTTTTCTTCTAGGTGACATGGAGCTTAAGGCATAGTCATAAAGCAGCAAACTCCCAGTTACATTTTAAAACAAGGCTGGAAGAACCTAGTCTGGTTTTACAAAGGCCATCAATTTGAGAATGTCAAACATCATTAGTCTCAGAAGCACTTTTTTCCCTCCCTTTTCCTACTCCCCTTTTTAGCCCTTTTCCATATCATCTTTCTTTTTTATTTTTATTTATTTTTTGACATATCATGCCCCATCCCAACAGCAAGAAGTGGAATTTAAAAACTGTGCTGTGTTCTTTCGATTTGCTGTTGGAAGGAACCTCTTTTCTTTCTTCCCTCCAACCCCACAGAGGCAAAGTGGGTAGGACAAAGTAGTTTTTGCCTGTCCAAATGTTTCTTTGTATTATTTTGATGGTGATAAATCATTTCCCTTCTGCCTTTTCCATGCATTGGACATTCCTGTCTGTGTACATTGCTCCTTCATTCTTTTCCTTCACATTTTTGTTTGCTTGCTTGCTTATTTTCTATAGGGTGCATGTGGGGTGGGTGAGAAAGGACAATTTCTTTATCCACATCAACAATGAATGTTCTTGAGGCCCTGAATGTCGAATAAATGCTAGAGAGAGATGGATATGATATGCTCCCTTTTCTAGAGGATTGTTATCTACCTGCGAAGCAGAACTTAAATAAAAAATAAAAAGTAATTCAAGGCTATACAAGGTAAGAAGTGCAAGGAATGAGGGAGAGGCAGTCTTGTTTATTGGTCTTTGTCAGGTGCACAACCCTGGTGTGTGTCTTATAAAAGAGATATTAGCCCATCCTGATACTTTTTGACAAAAGAATTGTGCTCATTTTGCAGATAAAAATGAAGTCAGAGAGGAGAGAGAGTTTTCCTCAAAGTGTGATTTGCCATTTCCCACTTTGTGAGGAGAAAGATAATGCATGTGTTAAACACCAGGAATTCAAGGCAGTATGTTTATTGGAAGCCAAGGTTCAGTAGTGATTCTCAAAGTGTCGTACCCAGACCAGCAGCATCAGCATCGCATGGGAACTTGCCAGAAATACAGATGTTTGGCCCCCAACCCAAATGTGCCGAATCAGAATCTAAATCTCTGGGAGTTAGAGATTAGCAATTTGTGTTTTAACAGGCCAACCAGGTTTTTCAGGGGCCTGCTAAAGTTAAGAACCAATGACCCCACATGCGAAGCAGGCAATCAGTTGTGAGGTGGGGTGAGATGATGAGGCTGAATAAAGTGGCAAACAGTGAGAATCCAAAGCTGAGATGGCAGCAACCAAAACTTGCTCAGTGTGGATGGGCCTAGTATAGCATTCTTTCAGTGCTACTTCAGAGAATAGCCTGGTGTCCTGCCATAGGATATGAAGCCTGTTTCAGGCTCCTTTAGATCCAGCATTTGCATTATTTCATTTCTCTGAAGACAGAGCTCCCTCTGCCTGAGGGTTTAGACAGCTGTCTGTGCCTGGTGAGGGAGCCCCTCTGCAGCCAAAAGGGAACTTCAGGCAAAGGGGTTTGTAACCGCCTTAAGTGCTCATGGCTCCATTTGAGTGCTTATACAACTCTTTTAACCATGATGAAGTGCACGTATTACCCTTGAATGCCTTGGATTGAAAGGGAAAGTTAGCAAGTGAATAATCTGAATCATTTCTCTTCCTACCCTGCAGCAAGCCGTTAAAAGAATGAAACTGCTCTGTCATGATAGAGACAGCCTGTCCTAGAGGGATGATTGCAAGAGTCTTCAGGACAGATCATTTGTCCTTTAGTTTCATTTCCACTTTAATTATGATGAAGTCTGATTTGAGCTTTGACCATAGCCTCCAATTCTAGGCAGGAGAAAAGATAAACACATTGTATTTGTGTGGACAAAACGTGTAAACTTCTGATTGTTGTCTCAATCTAGATTAAAAACAAAACAAAACAAAAACCTCGGTGGCCAGGAGCGGCCACTGCACTCCAGTCTGGGCAACCAAGTGGGACTCCAACTCAAAAAACAAAAACAAAAACAAAACAACAACAACAACAAAAAACCATTTCAAATAACAATTTTCCATGGGGAGAGATTAAATATGTTTCTTATGAATGTTATCAGGGATAATCATAAACTAGTTGATTATATAGATGAACAGGAAGTATCTCTTTGCTATTGCCCGTGATTGTGACATCATCCGGTTCTCAGACTCTGCTTTGGGACCATCTGTTGTAATATTGATGAAAATACAGAATAACAGGGAATTAGAAGTTGCGTTCCACAATTCTAACTATAATGACGACTTTAAAACTGTTTAGTCCCAAATTCTCCTTGGAAAATGTTGATTGTAGGTAGAATATATAAGTTTATATCAAGCCCTGTTGTGTTATTATTGTTGTTTTTAATGAGCTATGCATTAGATATCTAGAACTAGTTCATTGCTCTTGAAATGTAATAAAATGTAAACAAGTTGACCTTTTAACTTTTATGGCATCCTGAAATTTAAAACTAACTGATCATACCTACCTGAACCTTAAGGGAAAATTAGAAGAAACTTAATCCTGGAAACATTTGCACTTAGTTATTGTATATACATATGCTCAAAGAATATGTATTGTGGTATAACAGAAAACATCTTACTGACGCTTGTTTCAGTTTTTTCATGGAAACTTCATTTGATCACTCACTTAGTAGATAATATAGAGCATGTCATCTGTATCAATGAATCCGGTCAATTAATTTTCAATGGAGAGTTTGTGAGACCATGGCTTCTCGTTTATCTCCAACCAGATCTTCCCCGGGATATTGCAATTCTATGCAGATTCAAGAATGCTAACCATGTTTGTAAAATAAAGAAGAGCATCTTTCCTTCAAAGTTTTGTTAAAAGTTATCACAGATAGCTTCTGTTACCTTGTCAGAATTGTTATAGCTTTTGACTGTGGTTTCTAATAAGCTCACTGAGTTGTCTTGTGTCTTCTACCAAGCTGGCAGGGAGGAAAGACCCAAGACACCTCTGCTGGATCAAATGAGGTATATAGTAGTAAGAAGGTGACATTGGGAACTATTAGATGATTCAGAGAGAAAATTCAGGCTTTCTGTTACCCAACCTTCCCAACCTTCAGGTCCCAACCTTCTTGGTTGTATGCATCCCTTTATGTTGAATGTGCTATGAATGATGACAGGTTCATAGATTTTCTTACTCTCTCCCAAATTTTCTTTTTATTCCCTTTTTAAAACATAAAAAAGGTTACATTTATCCCATGTTAAAAGAGCAGCATAGCAAAACCACAAAATCCCATCAACCCTATGTCCTCCCTCTGGTTCTCTGCCCAGTATTTTGCCTCATTGCCAGGCTTCTCAAAGGAATTCTTCTTTTCTTCCTGTCTGCCTGATTTACCCAATACTGGCTTTGCTTTTGTTAGGGTTACCAATGTTTTTTTAACTTAGGGTCTGCTTTCTTCTTTTTCTTGGCAGTTCTGCAGCTCTGGTTGCTGTCATATTTCTTTCTTGAAACATTCCCCTCTTTCTTCTTATTTGGTATTATTCTCTTCTGGTTCCTCTCCTGATTGTTCTACAACTCTTCATTCCCCTATTCATGTTTCATTTTCTCAGCCCAATATTTGAATATCATTGTGACTTACAACTCCATTTGGATCATCCTCTCAATCTGTACCCATTCATAAATATATTTTCTTCAAAATCATCTATGTCCTGATGACTTCCAAGTCTGTGTCTCTAAGACAGGCAGTTTGCCTGAGTTCCAGATTCTTTTGTTCATGTGCCTACTGATCATCTCCATGTACTTGATCCTTCTGTATTTATGCCTATGCACTACAGTTCACTTCCTTACCCAAACCAGAACCTGATATTTGTTCAGGGGTTTTTCCTTTCCGTCACCCCCTCCCTGCAGCTCACAGATGCCAGTTTTTGACGGTTCACATCCTACATCTCTCTTGATGTGTCCTTTTTCTCTGTCACTGCCACCCTTTCCTTAGTCATGTCTTCATCAGCTCAGCACTAGATTATTGCTTTTGCTTCCCAGTAACCTCTCTGTGTCCAGTTATACAACCACACAGTGTCTCGTGGTGAAACTTTATGAAGTGACTGTCCATCATTTCATTGCTCTGCTAATAAACCTTACATGGCACCTTAAATCTTTTGGCATTTCGTTCCAATTTCATAACATGGTTTTAAAGACCTTAGGATCTGAGCCTGGCTCCCTTTCTATCTTCTCCTACTTCCTCTGCCTAGTTGAAACCTACTGCTACCTCTAAATACCTACAGCCCTCGAACATGCATATTTTGCGTCTCTGGTCCTTGCACATGCTTATTCTTATTATTTGTATCTCTTTTGTTTTGACTTTTTTCTACTTTACCCTACACAATTAGCAAATATCTGCTTATCTACTAATACTCAGTTCAAAATGACCTCCTGGAATGCTTTTCATTTTCCCTACCCACATCGGAAGTAAGTTCTCCCTCCTCAGTGACTCTAGACTTCGAGACATTCTCCTATCCCAGTGTACTATACGTTTCTGTATATGGCCTGTCTTCACCACTTTTGTAAGCTCTGCGAAAGGTTCTTAAAGTTATTCTTACAACAAATGGCAAAAACCAAATAGTCCATAATGTTTGTGGAAGGAAGAATCAAAGTAGCAAAAATATAAGTGAACTGAAAATGTGATTGCTTTACATTGAACATTAGGTGAGTGGCATGCTAGGACTATCTTATGTTAGTTCACAAGAGCTGTTCAAAAATCAGAAATTTTGCCAGCTGATTTTAAGCCCTTGAAGTCAGGCATGGTAGAAATATTTACACCAGGGAAATCAGCAAGCATTACAAATCAAAACCTTTGCTTTTTAGAGCAGGCCACTAATATTCAGTATTATAGTGCAGTCAGTTCACCCTTATGTCCATGAAACATGTGATACCATTAGAACTCACTGAGGATTCTTTCTGACAGTTCACATTCTAAGTACCTCTCTTTGTCCTTCCTCTTTATTTCTACCACCCTGCCTTATGCCCTGTCTTCATTGTCTTTGCCCTAGATAATTAATGCTGCCTCCAGTAGATGCTACCACTAGAAAAATATTATTAATTCTACCAATAAAACAATGTTTGAGTAAGAATCTTGGCAGTCTGGAATGGAAGAAGATAGTTACCATTGACAACTTGGGAATAATAATGTATTGTATAATACTTTATTCTATAAGGAGTACACTTTTCATTTACCATAGGTTGCCTATGAAATAGTTTTCTTGTGTGTAATGATAGGCAGATTTCTACAGGTTTAATCTGTGACCATAGTTCTCATTTCAAGGTAGTTGACCTGGGCTAGGTTACATCTTATAACCATGAAGCAGTGGCAGTAATTTGATTACAATGATGTTGACCCCATGACTTTTGACTTCATGACTATCTTGGTCTAGTCAGCTGATCAACAGCATTTTATCAATGAAAATATCCGGCAGGGGGAATATTATCATGGGGACAGTTATTAGAGCCATTTCCATCTCGACTTTGCCCCAAGCTTGGTCTGAAGGAAAAACTCCTTAATGTTGCTTCAGCAGCAGTTTGCTGCCACCCAGCCTGGTTTTAAGTGTATCCATAATTAACACTGCTGGTAGAGGTGCAAGAATGCCACAATTTCTTCTAAGCCATGCAACCTCATTAAGAAAGTAAAACGTTTGTTAGTCTTTCATGCAGCCTTTCTCCCTCTGGGTTGTCGATGCTCTCTGGATGTCAGCACAGCACTGTGGGCCAGGAAAGTTCAGAGAATTACTTCAATAATATGACAGCCTCTTCCATTTAAAATGGAATTCAATGCTGGCTTCCCTCGGAGGCATTCATTGAAATTCCGTGCATGATCCATTCCTCTAGTCATTTAACAATGTCTCTCATGTTTGCCCTGATTTAAAAAAAAAAAGAAAAAGAAAAAGAAAGAAAGAAAACCAGCTTTGTATTTGTGATAACATGGATCAGGATGGTATAATTGCAGTGAAGAGGCCCCCGAGCTTGCAGTAATAGGATGGTTCATCTGATGTGTACTGCCATTAGAAAATGACCCATGCATGAATGTTCTCGGGGGACAGTAAAGAGGCTTTTAAGAATTACACTCTGTGTAGTATGAAAACTAATGAGCAAAAGAGCAAGTACGAAGGAAAACTACTGCTTCAGGAAGCACGGCTCCACTTAGAGCCTGTCACAGCTTCCTTCAAATTCATTAGGATGGACTGTTCTTGACTGGGGTATGTACCGCATTGCCTCCATTATTGTGCAAGCTCCCTGCAGGTCATTCTGCACCATGCTCCTAAGGAATTAAAACCACCGAACAATATCTGGTGAGGAAAAGGGAGAGAATAGTTGCAGAGGTTGCCAATAAATACAGTGAAAGCAGACATTTACGTCAAAGAGCAAAGAAGTCATAATAGGCTTCAACATCAACAACAACAAAAATTTTTTTTACACTCTAAAAAATTATGCTATTTCACTTCATATATAAGACCAGAACAACATCTAAGTATGATTTTGAGTGTAGGTATTTTTATATGTCTCTTAATTTTTTTTACATGTTTAAAAATAAAAATAAAAGCCTTGTGATCCAGTCAATACGTTTTCTTGTTTGAAAGATCCTGCTTAGTGTTTCAGAGTGCATAAATCAGGAGATTTGTATAGAGGCAAAATAAAGATCCCAACTTGCTTTTAAAAGTTGACTCCACTAGACTTATATTTTTATACCTTGGTTTTATCACCTTACAGTATAGATACTGCCATACAGTTGGACAGACTTAGTAAAATCTAATATCTCCCTTGTGCCTGGACCCCTGATTTTGGTAGACCTCAATATAAGTGAACTGTTGAGGCTGTCTTCCACTTTACATGAGGGAGGTGTTGCAAGCAAGGAGCATTCGTTACCCCAAATCTTATGTCCTAGGTTGTTTTGCAGCGTCCCTGTGTGTCTTCTTTCCCTTATTTACTTTTATATTTCAAATATTATGAATACTCTTTATTTCCACAGTCAAATAACTGAGTTGATCTTATATTTAATGTAGAATTGAGCTATTTGTATCTTATACTTCAAGATTTTGAGATTGTTTTAAGAAAACAAGCCAAAGTAAATGTGCAATCTCTTCAAAGATTGTGAGGAAAGCCATTATTTGGAATAGTCCTCAAAACTAAAATGGTATCAGCTGATTAGAAACTAATGAAGTTAATGAAGGGACTGGAGTTATTTTGAATAGCTCCACCCATACTCCACCCCTTGACTGTTGTCCCACTATATGAATAAGCCTTCAAAACTGCTGTTGAGTGGTATGAGCTGGTTCTGGCAGGCAATCATGTTTTACCTTTGATTTTCTGTTTTTCTTTTTTTGATACTAACAAGATCTTGCTGGAAAAACTGTGGAGCATAACTCTTGTCCTCTTAATTGTTTTAACAATGGAGAAAATAATTAACACAATAAACAGCCATTGAATACCTGCCACATGAAAGCAATTATGTGAGGAGTATGAGAATTAAAAGACTGTATAAATAAATAGCACTACAATTTAGTGAGTACAAGCAAGGGTGCTGAAGTCAGAAAACCACAACTTAAATTCTAGCTTTCCCTCATAGTAGCTGTGTGACCTTGATGAGTTATCATGTGGTTCTAAGTCACAGTTCTCTCTTCTGAAAAAGAAGCTTAATAATAGTGACTGCCTCCCAGGATTGTCCTAACAATCCAAAAGAAATGCTTAATTCAGTGTTTGGCTTAGAGTAGTGATTAACAAATATAGCTAGTTTATAAATGGAAAAATCTTCAAAGAAGATGAAAATATAGGAGAATTGGTAGGAAGCCAAGAAACAGAACTAGGTAGATAGATATTGGAAAGTGGCAAGATGTACAAACTTTAAAACTTCAGCAAAAAGACAGAAAAGCCTGTTTAAATTAGAATTTTCTGTCTTCCTATTCTTCACCAGCTATGCCACGGTCAAGAATGTTCTGAGCCACTTTAATTTCACCTTAAACCATGTACAAAGAGCAAAGCTTGAATTTAACATCAAGGCTCTTGCTGCTCCCTTAGGAATTTAGAGCAATATTTGTATCTTGGCTCGTCAAAGATTAGTAATTTTTATATTAAACAGATTGTTAATGCTAATCATGTGAAAAGACATTCCACCACATTAAGAATACTTCATTTAATAAATACAACATGCAAATTACACTGCTTGGATGGATTTGGGAGAGGCCATGAGAACCTACTAGCTTCTCAAGAAATTTGCTGCGTGGAAATTTGCTCTCATAACTACTCCCTCCCCTGTCTTCAACCTCTATAACTAACAGCAATAGCAGAGAGAAACTCAAAAATAAAGATGACGACTTTGTTATTTCATTCATTTTCAGAACATTTTAACTCAAGAGTTAAAATAATGTCAATCACAATCATGCCCATTTATAATCCCTAATCAATTTACATTTTGGTTTTCATAATTGTGCTGCATCAAGAGACATTTTTTTTGGCTGCATGTTTAATGAAATATCCTCCAAACTATAGATAGTATTCAACAACTATTGTCCTTTAGTAGAAATCCTGTTCAATTTTCAGATTTATATGATTCAAACATTTTAAATCTTATAAACACCTCAATCTTAGCAGAGTGTGTTATTTTATTTGCTAGGAGGCATTTGTCCATTCCTAACCCTTTTACCTTCAGAAAATAAATGACACATGTGACTCGAAAATTAAATCAATCTTGACTGAAAAAGAAATAATAAAAATAGCTAATGTCTTTATCATCTCCATAGCAAGCCTGCGGGGCAGACATTGTTGCTGCTTCAGTTTTGTAAGATGCATTATATCTTGCTAATCCTCAATAAATATGAAAAAGTGATCATTTCACAGCTAAGAATTGACAAACCGGAACACATTTCTCATTTGAATAGACAAGATAAGCAGGTTGCCACCAGTGCTGCCATCTCTGCCTACGGGTGTGTTGTGTCCCGGGCAGACACTGTTGGTTCATCTTTAGGTCACTGCTATCTCATTTCTATTTGTCTATTTCTCGATCAGAGCTCAGATTCACATTCCAGACAACTACCTGTCTTAAGGACCATTCTGTTACCTATGTTCTGCGACATAATTTAAAGAAATGAGTAGCCCCAATTAAACCATTCCAGGTGTAAATTTCATGCTTGGAGAGAGAATTGAGAAAAGAACGGGACTCATGAATATAAATTGGGCTCTCCTTACACTTAAGTTTTCATTTTGAAATTGCAGGGTATTCACTCCCCACATAAATCCTTATTTGCCTTAAGTATGTTTACTGTGGGAACCCTAGTGCAGAGCTGGTAGCCCATTGCTATGCATAACTGAATATTAAAGTTCACAAATCATCAGGAAGAGGAGAACTGGTGAGGGAAACGCTTGCTGCAATGCAGCAGCATCTGTGCTGGCAGCAAAGCTGAGTCCTGCTCTCACGAGCTCTGTGCCTTGATTGAGATGGGGCCACCCAGCCTTCCCACTCTTTCTCTCTCTGAATATTATTTGATGTGTGCTCTCTCTTCCTACCAAGGCATTCTGTTTTCTGAATGTCTTAACAGCCCTGTTATTTCTTCCTTCATTCAGTTTTTGTTTCGAAGCTAGTGTAATAAATGAATCTCTTGGAGACCACCTCTGTTTTTGAACAGTTGACTCTGAAAGAATGGAAGGATTTGATAAGTGAATACATAAATAATCATCAGACACTACACCACTCACTCCTCTTTCCTCCCCTTCCCTCCTCTTCTTCTCCCCTTCTACCCTCTCTTATTTTTGCTTACATAGTAGCTGTATATATTCTGCAAAGGATCCATTTGAGGCCACCTGGGCTTTCACTGTATGATCAACTATGAGCCAAAATATTAAGTGACATTTCTCTCACTTTCAACTTGTGCTTTGAATCTTCAAACAGAAATTAGGTCATTTTATATTCACAATCACATGGACTCGAGAGTGAGTACACATTGCCTGCTCATTGCTGTAGAACTAAATGGTAAGGAGGTCTGCTGGCCATAAGTTTTCTACAATCATTCCAAGCTATGCTCTTACACATATAATAATTCATGCTGTAAAGAACTTGATGTGATTTGGAATAATGTCATAGTAAAATGGTAATATAGCCACAGAATTTTCTGGGCAATTGGTTGTAGGAATTAGAATGAAAGATCTAGACAGTGACAAACAATAGAAAACAATTTTTTGCAATTAATGTTAAAAGAAATTTCTCTCAGGTGCCTCTGCATATGAGGCCTCCTGAGGGGTAGCAATAACAGGAATATGGCCTGAGTTACTTTTCTGGTTTCCCAAGTCTGATGGTTTTTCCTTATTGTATGAATTGTAAACACTCTAGGTATGCAGACCTCTGGGATGATCTTCCTAGTCTTAAATAGACTTGCCAAGAATGCTAAAGGGAGGTTTTGATTGTGGACTCTGGACAGGCTATGACTGGAAGAAAGGTAGCCATTATCCTTAATTATATTCATACCATGTGGTGTCTTTACAAGAATTTGAAATAATTCAGTAAATTAAAACCTTATGAGAATGAATTAGGATGAATAGTGGGAACTTAAAACAATGGGACACATATTCATAAAGGTCAAAGGGGCTACAAAATGATGCGATGATATCTGTAAACAAACTGGAATGATTATATACATATGATTTTTTAAAGATCATATTATTATACAATTTCAAAAAATAAATAATTTATGAACAACATAAAAAATAAGGTCAAAGCATACCTTTTTAAATTACTCATTGACTTTACTCACCAACTGTAAGCACAGGACAGTCCTCCCAAATTGGCCTTTTCCCAAGCTCTCTCAGGTGTTCCAAACTGAAGACATCTTGCCTCTATCTTATTTGATGAACTGAGCCAATCTTCTAATTCAGTGACAATTTGCAAGCCACATTTCCACACTGTTTCTAAAATGAATGAAGATACATTTTTATATATCAAAAAATAAAGTAGTGTCTCCTGTACATACGATAATATAATTTTATTATCTTCAACACAAAGTTAAAACTCTCACATGCAAAGTATAGGTTATTGATTAATGATGCATATTCATCAGCTATTTTTTTAACCTTTGGTTTCAATATTTAAAATCTGGTTGTAAAACTTAGCTCAGTGTTTGTGTTAAGAAAATCAAGGATTTTAAAGATTCTTCTCAAAGAATTGCTTTAAGATGACTGTTCCACTTAGTCTCAGGTACACGGCATGGTTAATAATATGAACTCTAGAAAGATCTCATTTTGCAGTTTAGAGTGAATGGGTTTCATTTCTCTACCACTATATCATTTTCACCTAAATCATAACTTTCTTCCCAACATTTGCAAGGATAGACAATGGCCTGTCTTTAAGAATACATTTTAAAACACTCATTGTTGTAAAGATTAAAAGAATTGGAATAAATCAATTCTAATCTACTTAAAAAGAAAGCCACCCAAGTGACCCACCCAGAAGGATACAAGCAGGTACATTTTTTAAATGTTGTATTTTGTATTTTCTATTATATATACATGGTCACTTATTGGAGTGTTTTGCCAGAACACTTCTTTTGGGAGTTAGTAGGAGCTATTGGTGAAACAGAATAAAAACATGACGCACCTTACCCTTACAGTTGCCTTTCTGTCTAAGGCAATGTTTGTTGAATTATTCAGGGTAGTGAGTCATTTTCTTCACTAGGACATAAAAAATAGAGTTCATCCAGATTTAACAGGCTGTTTGGTGGTCTCTGTGGAAAATGAGATATTCAGGAAAATGGAATACTAAGGAATGAATCCATTTAATTTTAAAACAACTTGATAATCTGTGAACTCTCCAAAATATCATCAAATTTTTAAAAAGCCAAATATAAAAGTTATAATTTATAGCTGTTAACTGATGTCAATAGAGTCGTCTGTCTTTGTGCCATAAAGAATTTACCATTGTCACATGTGCTCATTGGACCATTTTGCATAACAATAGAATTGTCAATGGATTTTGAAAGCTATAATCTTGTTCACTCTGAGAATTTTTTTTAAAATAAGCATTCTTAGGAAACAAAAATCTGGATAACACATTCCTGATGTGGAGATTGAGCTGTTTGAAGATTACCTTGTGAACGAGTGCTTTTACCTGAAATTTCACTGTGTTTTTTCTGGCACAACCCATTCAAAAGGTTGCTTTTCTTCACAGGTTACCAGCCAGTCTTGTCTGGCCAACAAGCGTTCCAAGGCCTAATGGCAGTGCAGCAGCCACCTCAGAATCAGAGCGTGATGAGCAACCAACAAGGAACTCCGGTGCAAAGCGTGATGGTTTCCTACCCAACAATGTCTTCTTATCAGGTGCCCATAAGCATCTTGGAAAATCGTGGGGTATAAAGTAGCACTTGCTGTGGTAGAAGCTGTGGGTATGTCCCTGGGTTGGTTGATTGGCTGGGTGGTAGATACTTGGGCCAGCCACTGTTGATAATTGACTTTGAATCAAGATTATAGCAGAAAAATAGAAAATATATGCTACTATAACGATTATGACTTTTGAATAACCTGCTAAGTTTGTTTACATATAAACTTTCTATTCATGGAAGAAAATGTATTAGTAGAAAATTTGATTCCTAAAAACCTTCAGGCTTTTATTGAAGTTTTGATTATTGACAGAAAGTCCTCATGGTAAATTCTCATTCATTTTTGTACACACTCGAAGAAACTTCATTCTGCCAAACTTATAAGAGATTTTAAAATAGTATCTCAGATTAATTTAAAGGGCATTTATGAAACCTAAAAACTACATTTTTCAGACTAAATTCAAGTTGAACACTTAAAAAGTGTTTTGTACCCTTTTGTGACATATACTGAAATACCCCAGAAGTAGAAATAAAGAGTTAGTAAAAAGCTTTAATCATTAAATTTAGATGTACCAGGTACTTCTGACTTCAAAGAACCCATCCTACCCTGACTATCTTTACTCACGTTGCATCAGCTGTTACTTCCAGCTCCGATTAGATGTCCTCTAAAGCTACAGGTTGAAAGTGTTGTAGGTGGAAGGTCCCAACCCACTTTGTTTGTCTAAAACCAGAAAGGGAGAATGACTCCCAAACTGAGAGAAACCCAGAGTGTGACATCCAGACCTCAGTCTCTGCAGAGCTTTGAGAGGAGGGAAGGAGACTCAGAATTAACACATTCTGAGCACGTACTGCAAGCCAGACATAGTGCCAGGCACCATACCCCCATCCCTGCAGTCCTCTCAGTGGTACTTTGAAGTCAATGTCATTATCCAAATGGTCTAGGAAATCAGAGAGGTTAAGTGACTTTCCCAATGTACAACAGCTGATAAATGGCAGAGCTGGGATTGATGACCTGTTAGGTCTAACTCAGAAGCTTGACTGTTTTTCATGACTCCTACATAGCCTCTTCATGCAGGGTTCTTGCTTGTGTTTTTACACAGGTGCCAATGACCCAGGGTTCTCAAGGACTGCCCCAGCAGTCATATCAACAGCCAATCATGCTACCTAACCAGGCAGGTCAAGGGTCACTCCCAGCCACTGGAATGCCTGTTTACTGTAATGTCACACCGCCGACCCCTCAGAACAACCTTAGGCTGATTGGCCCACACTGCCCATCCAGCACCATTCCCATGATGTCGGCAAGCTGCAGGACAAACTGTGCAAGTATGAGCAACGCTGGCTGGCAGGTCAAATTCTGAGAGCTCTGGCTGTGGTACATTTCTTCATATATTACTCATGGCCTTTAAGGGAAGAGGAACAAGGTGGGAAAATTGACTGAGGACTTAAGTATTCACTCAACACTCAAAGATTGCTGCTGGTATTCTGTACAAAAAAAAAAATCAACAAAGACTAATTCACACATTAGCTGGTTAATGGTGCATATTTCTGTCATGTCTGCTAGGTATGCCTTTATAGCTTAGCTAGTGACATGAATTCATCAAGGTAAGATTTTCTCCTACCACTGAATACCACTGTGTAGATTATAATATCCCTAATTTGGATTAGTTTTGTACTTTGTGTTGAGTTTGTGATGCTAAAAGTATTTAAAAATTATATACTGAAATCACATTGTACCAAAGCTGTAATGGAAAAAGAAAAGAAGTGAATTAATGGAAGGAATAATTTATATACACTATAGAGCTTTCTTTTTTAATGGATATATACTGTATTGTAGTGTTTAATCAAAATAAAATTATTTGACCTTATGAAGGAAGGTCATGTTTTTAACCACCAGTTTGGTTCACTCTTTCTTCTAATGTGTGTTTTATTATGTGTCACTGTTTTCCCCTTGAAGCACTATTTTATGAAGACTGCCTTAAGAAAATGTTCTGGATATTTGCAAGTGTACTGGCATCACATGGGGAGATGTAGGGAAAGACATAACTGCCTGCAGTTTATTGTCATAATACTGCAGGGGTCCTGAAAATAAGATGGCATCCATTGCATGACCCAAATATCTTCCACTAGGCTGCACCTCTTAACCTGGCTGCATAGGGGATACAATTTCAACAGACATTTCAGAGGGACAAGCCACATTTGAACCATAACACCAGTATTATAATATTCCAAATCTTATATTATTTGTACTGATTTTTTTTTGCATTAGAGTATTTGAGATGACCATGTAGAAAGATAGTTTTATTAGTGAAGCGTTTCCAAAATTTAACCTATTACCAGGAGAACATTTTATTTTTCATGTTGATTTATACTTTATTACAATCATGCACATGAATACATATATCTCTATATAAACATATAGTATATATACTTATATGTACATATATAATATGTAAGTATATGAGTATATATAAGTATATATCTAAGTATATAAGATATATAAGTATATAGAAATATAACTATAGTTATTCCCAATGATCCTTTAAGCCTCTATGTGAGTGCAAAAGAGAACAAAAATATTTATGCATTCATTTTTTTCAGCAAAATTTTAATGCACACTTGATTATATCCTAATTATGTGGCACCATTTAAAACAAGAATACAAATAAATTTAAAGCACTTAGATTTATTCTTGTAAATGTTATCATACATTTGGTTATCCTTTGATAGTCAGACTAAATGTTCTAACTAGGACACCAATGAATTTACCTGTAATTGAGTTATTGTTTTAAGACAGTTCTACAGGGTATGGGGTGGAGCAGAAAAGTGTGTTATACATTATGGAAATGGGATTATGTAATTAATTATAAATTTGGTTGGAAGACTTGGAATAGAGTTATAAATTATAAAAATAAGTGAGGTATGTATGAACCAGAACAATTTTTCAAGAGAGATTTGATAAACAAAGCAAGTATAATCAAGGAGAAAAATGCTGCAGCAAAAATTAATTTTGAAATTTAATAAATTTGTTATTTAGACTTCTGCCTCCACTTGTGCTAGGAGCTAAAGTGTGATGGGGTGCTTTCATACTTCCCTACTCTTATTATCTGTATTATACTTGTATTTCATAGATACAGGTGCAAACAGTGGACAAACATGCAGGCCCACCTCTCACCTGCACCCTGGCACTTACAGCACAAGCACCTTGATCATTTACAAATCTAAAAAAAAGAAAGTATTGTAAATACCTCTCCCACAAAATATCATCAAAACAGATGTTTTAGGTTTTGCAGTTCAAATACTATCTTAAATATAAATATAACTATTTTATATACATATAAAATAAACATATTTTTTTTAATTTCCATGGAAGACTCTTTCCTTTAGATATTTATAGCTGTTATATGAAACAGATGAGTGATATTTATAATTGGGAGACAGGGTTTATCAAGGTTAAACAACATTTTTAAAAGCTGTCTGGAAACCTTTAATATGTCACTTTATATTATGAATGTTCAAGAGGGAGGCATAATTTGCATAGTTTATCAAACTTATTTGAGCACAATATCTTTTGGTCACAGAATGCATCAAAAGACTAATATTGGGAGAACCATATATATTTTTTAATTGTCTTAAAGATGTCTAAAACTAAATCGCAAATGGAATTCTTTCATTTCTACAGAAACAGTGTCCTATATTAAAATATGATATCAGAAACCTACTTCAACTATGACGTCTTTTGGTAACCACTCTAGTATGAGCTATAGCACTATTTTCTCCATGAATATGCAAACCTGGAAGGTAATGCCATATTGTCAAACTTTCTCTACTTTTTGCTTTGAATTCTTAACATTGAAGAACTTGATATCTATATTTCTATCTATAATTATAGTTATAATCAAATAGATATGTAAGTATATAGATAGAGTTGTCTGTAATGAACCTTTACATCTTAATGTGTTTACATCTTAATGTGTGAGTAATTATTCATTCATTTAGTCGGCAAGCTTTTATTGCATGCCAACTAATTTCAAGATCTTGAGCTACAGTCTAGATTATCTGCATTTAAGAAGCTTATGAATTTTTGGAATTAATTATACCTGTATAAAATTAAATAAAATTATAGGAAATTAGCCATAGGTCTCATGTGAAAAATAATGCAAAAAGATTTTAGAGAAAGAAGAGATGGGTTCCGGCTATATTTTGTGATGTTTCTGTTCAGGCCCATATTGGATAGAGAAAATCTGGGCTCTCAAAGTTGAGGACAGGTGGGTCCTAACCCCAGCTAACAGAAATTTCTAAAAGAAAAAGAAAAAAAAAACAGGAAAACATAAAATATAATTTATACTGCTTACATTAGAATGTGACCAGTTGGAAGAAAGAAAGAGAAGGAGTACTGGGAAATTAATAATAGAACTGACTGGCATGACCTTGAATGCCAGGCAAGGTGTTAACAAGTAACCAGTGGCTTTTGCAATTTTTTTTAATGCAAGGTAATATGATCTCAGCATGGCTCACAAATAAGTATAGGTCTCAACACTGAGATGGATTAGACTCGAAAAGTTTCTTTGTTCAGGATCCGAAGATCAGCACAACAGCAGTTAAGGTATGCTACTGAGCACTACAGCTACCGCTGGCATTATTGGGCTAACTCAGAAATGAGGTCTTGCTCTTGACACTGAGTGATTCTATTGTTTGCATGGCAAATCTTTAGAGACAACTGCCTTTTTTTCCCTCTTGGACATGACCTCCTGCATCAGAAGGTAAGTGCCCTGTCTTAAGCTGCATCACAAGGCACAGTTACTGTGATCTGTCAGGAGAAAACACATAGAAGACTAAGCTGAAACTCTGAATAGCACCAGGAGGGGTAAGGGGCTGCCAAGTCTCCATCACAATGTATTCAGTATCAGTGCGTAATATACAGTGGAATCCAATATCAACTTCCCATCCCCCATAGTAAGAAGAAAAAAAAATGGTGAGAACGTTTATCCATTATGATTCAGAATTTTTCTTTCCTGTATTCTTATGGATGCCATCTCTTTCACACAGGATTTGAAATCTTTGCTTCTTCCTATGTTTTGCTGTCCAACTTTTATTAACTAAAGTTGTCCTTTGTAGGGCTTTGGCATTATTTTCTTAGCTTTAGTGTTTGTTTCGAGTTCAGATCGTTATCATCTGCTTTCAGTGGGGTTTTGCAAACTCCAATCTTTCCTACAAAAAGATGTGCCTCTATTATGTGTCATCAGTAGGAAAAGCTTCTCGCTCTTAAGAGCTGGGCCCTCTGCTGCTATAGGTATTGCATACACAGTAAGGATGAGAGGCACTGGATACTCTTCTTCTGTAAAGGAAAATCTCTTCTTTAGTGATATCTAAACAAAGAACTGATTCTTCTACTGGGTGTGATTATTCTTCCTCCAAGAGAATAGTAAACATCTCTCTGACAGCAGAAGCTCAGGGAATACATTGACGTTTGTGTTTGTTATTTTATTTGTTTTGTTTTACTGCTTTATTCCATCTTTGCCTAAGTGTTGGAATAACAGAGAGAAGAGGTCAGATACTGAGCAAACAGAAGGAGACATAAATCTGAATAGGGATGAGCCCCATTTGATGGACAGTCAGGAAACAACCTTCAACAAGCATTGATGATGGTGCATGAGCGGGGGATCCCCAGGCCCAGCACAGTTTGGCTAGATAGCATCCCACTGGAGAAGAAATCAACTTTTTGAATGCTCAAGGCTTCTCCCCTTCAGTATCTAGTGTACATGAGGATGGAAGGGTATGCAGGTGTTAGGATAGGAAGGAGTCCTGGGAGAGAGAAGGTAAAGCAGATAGGTATGTTCTGGGATTAAAAATAGGGCAGCATATTGTGCAGTTCTGAATCATATTTCTAACTAAAGGATTGAGAACCTCCATGAGAATGACCCAAGGAAGTAGATGGTTAAATGTAGGGGAAACTTATGGCCTTAATGTTCATCCTGAACTCCCATGGTTTTTACTGTTCTAATAGCTTGAAACCACTAATGTATGCCTTGCCATGATGCTACCTACCTTCTTGCAGTTCTTTTTCTTTTTTTAATATGGTGTTTGCAGTGATTCTCTTGTGTTCTTGAGAAAGTAAGTCAGTAGGCATCTCTGTCTCTGAAAATATGTTTCTCTCCTTTGTATAAAAGAGTAGTGAACCTTAGCGAGTACAAAGTTCACAGTTTTTTGAAGAAATATGTGTGCTTAGCTTTTCATTACAGGGTCATTGAAAGAAGCAATATGTACATAGTACATTCTTGGTCACTTCTATCCCATCAGTCTCATGAATTGTTTCTAAGCTGGCACAAAAAAGCCCCAAAAAATCAGAAGCAGGAAAATTACCTGTTTTCTCAAGAAACAGAATATTCATCTGTCATCTTCAAGTGTTTTAAATGTTTTATCTGGAAGAATGAGGCTACATTTTCAAATAAAAGGCACAAGCCAATTTCATCTTTTGGAAAAGAGAAAGGAATTACTTGAGGTGCTTAATAGTAATGTAATAGAGAGCAATGGCCTGAGACTGAAAAAAGAAGCAATTTAAATTGGACATTAAGAAAATTTCACTTGAAGCAAGGGCAATTATACAATGAAATAATTTCCTAAGGGAGAAACAGTGAGATGCCATTAAAAGAGCTGTTTAAAGGAGAGTAGATAAAAAACACTTGCACTGAATCTGCCGAAATATCATTTTATGATTTATTGCCTTACTATGCCTGTATGTCATCCTCACTGGAGATTTACATGGCTCAGTTGGCTTACTTTACAACAGGAAAGGATCTGTACAGTATCAGAAGGCTGGAATATCTGTGTTCTATATTTCTTTATGAAAAATGTAAAGCTTTAAATGGATCCTGGTTTAAAAAAAAAAACAAGTAGAATGTAGGGAACTAAAGTTGTGAAAAACTACCCTGTGTTAGTGCCCTAAACATTTTGGGGGCATACACACGAACATACACACACAAACACACACACACACACACACACACACACACAGCAAGCACGCATGTATCTATATTTAATATCTAATCTTATTAGTATATCTACATATCATTTAACCTTATTTAAACTTTCTTCAAGAAACTGATGGATTTTTTTTTTCAAATTAGCAGTTCTTGATCGTGTTGTATTACTGGGCACGGAGGTGCATAATATGATTATCCCTCCACACCACCATATTGCTACACCTGCAGCTGGAGATATAAAACACATCTTTTACTTGATATCGGAAGTCCTGAGTTAGAATAACAGCCCCACCCCTCCACATACACACACATATATACACACTCACTCACATACACTGTGGGATTTATGCAAGTCTCTTAATCTTCTACAGCTTCACATCCTACATTTATAAATAAGATGTAAAATGCCATATGACAGAGCAGTGTTCACTTATAGAGGTTAAGTCAATTTTTCATTGTACTCACGTATATTGTTCTAAATGAACCAAGAGGTTGACATATTGGCCTGGAAGAGTCCCTGAAATTCTCACTGTAAAAGAACTTTCTAGAAACCTATGCATTTGTAGTGGATATTTTAAATTTTCTTTTGTGATATCTAAGAGTGCCTTTACAAAGAAATTCATCATTAGAGAATTATTTTCTATTTCCTAACTCCTTTGGGAGAAGAGGTACGCCACACTCTCACCATTAGTTCTCAGCTACTCAGCTATACCACGCCCAGTCCCTGTCTATGTTGGGTGTGTCCACTCTGGGATGATTTGAATATGCAATGTTTGGATCTAATGACAGTAATTGATTCACATCCAGTAAAGGTAGTGGCTGGTAGGGGATGGAATTTTGAGATTTCATGTATTTAGAAGGATCTACCAGTGATTTTGTTGATCAGCTAGATTTGAATGAGATGACCGTTGAGATCCTTGACAGATCTAAGAGACATATATTACCTATGTAGAATACTTCTAAGTCATGATATAAAGGAACAAATTCATCTAGGTTATTTAGGACTGTCAGGGTGTTGAGGGTAATTCTCTAAGTGTACCAAAAAAAAAAAAAAAAGAATACTTAAGGCCATAGGGATTTTTTTTTTCTTTTAGAAGGCAGGGAACTTTCAAGGACAGAATTTGGAGATATTTGGAGTCCTCCTTTGAAGAGTTTATTTTTTTAAAAATTAGCATAACTCTCCACTTGCAGCCTTTATACCACAAGGAATAGCCATATTTGCATAGTAGTAATTGTGCTTTAACCAGGATGCGACAAAGTTCAAGGTGAGTGTGATCTGTGTAGATGTTTTAATTAAAGGCACTCTAGGCAGAAAGCCTGCTTGGTCCAAGCTGCCAGCAGTGACCAGCCCTTCTTGCCCAGTGTATGTTTTTCCTGGGCATTGTATCCATAGTGATAGAGTTGATTCCAGGAGATAGGAGAATATAATTTTTATCTTTTGTTTTCTCTGATTTTTTTTTTTTTTGCTAGTTTAAAATTTTTACTTTTTGGTGTTTTTATTAAATATATTTTCATGTTATATGAATGAATTTTGTTGTGGTATCTAAGGATGCTTTCTTACATTTCAAAATCTAGTTTTTGTGTTTCTTGCTACTCTTTAAAAAAATAAAATTCCTATATTTATTGAATAGGCAGAAAAAGCAGTTGTGATTCAATGCTTGCCTGTGACTGTAATTCATTTTCCCTGCCTCTGAAATGGAACACATAACTGCAATTAATGCCTTCTTGCAAATCTTCATAGAAATTTACTCTCAGAATAAAATACAAGGAATGATTTCTTTTCTCCCCTAGGAAATAGCATTGTTCTTTCTAACAGACAGTAAAGTCTCAGCAAATCATCATTTTTCTCTTTTTACCTTGGCTGCTAGGAAGCTTGTAGGTAGTTATGGTTCTTAATAACTATTGCAGCTTTCTTCAGCAAGAAACTTTTAATTTGGGTTACCCTTCATTCCACTGTTACTAATAGGTATATCCTTTCTTTATAATATGAATTGTTTTATTCTTAGACTTTTTTATTTATTAAAAGTTTCATCACTTCTGTAAACTTTTTAGAGCAAAGGGAGGATAATTATTAAATCAATCAATCTTTATATCATACCATACACAGAAATCAATGACAAATGTATTATATAAATCTGCTTGTAAAAGTTAAAAATCATTAGGCTTTCATTATAAAATATAGAAGTAAATTTTGGGGGCCTTAGAGTAAACGGAGAGTTCTTAAAAAGAAAAAAAGACTAATGGTAAAGGAAAAAGTGATAAATTAAACTTCCTTAAAGTGAGAAATTTCTTTAATTGAAAAGCCACTATTAAAATACTAAAAAAAGGAAGCACAAATTAAGACAATTTACTTATAATTCATGTAAATGGCAAAACACTAGTATAATATATGGCATATAGAAAATAAAAAAATTTCTAAAATCAATAAGAAAAAACAGTAAAACCTATAGAAAAACGGGCAAAAAAGTTGAACATATATTTCAAAAAAAGATTTTTAAAAGTCCAAATGACCAATAAATATGGAAAAAGATGTGTAGCTTCGTTATTCCCTACAGAAATACAAGTTAAAACCAAAGGAAATATGACTACTAAGCCACCAGAATAGCTTGTTTGGAAAAAAAAAAGGAAAATATCAAGCGCTGGTTGGGGATGAAGTGCAAGAAATTCTCATGCATTGTTGGGGGAAGTATTAAATGGTATAATCATTTTGAAAAATTTTACAGTAGTATCCACTAAAACTAAACATAAGCATAATCTCCTCTTTGTATATTCAACTAAAATTATACATATGCTAAACAAAATATGTGTTCAAGAATTTTCATAGAAGTACCATGTGTAATTGCCAAAAAAATTAGAAATGACTCAAAAGTCCATTAATATTAGAATGAATAAGTATCTTGAGGTATCATCATACAATGAAAAATTATATATTAATGATAACATATTAATTATTTCTACATACAGAAACATGAAAAACTTTATAAACATATTGTTCAAAAATAGAAGTCAGTTATACACTAATACATTATAAATTTCAAGTAATATATGCTTATAGAATCAGAATAGTTTTTAGTTTTACACCAAGGTACATCAAAGTACACCAAGGTACATCAAGGGTGCTGATAATCTTATATATATATTTTTTTTAACCTAAATGTTGCTTACCCGGGTTTTCTCAGTTTATAGGAATTCATTACTTTTTTTTTTTTTGCTCATTTTCTGTGTGTCTTTTATTGCTTCAAAATATTAAGCAATTAATCAGTTCTCTCTGGGAAATAACGTCTAACAACGCTTTTCAATTATGACGTACTCTCACTCTTTCACCTTTTTCACAAAATGATGAAAAGTGTTCTGGACATAGGTATTTAAGAAGAACATTTTGACCCAGTAAAATATTTCTCTGTAAGGAAGGGGTTCATTTCAAGTACTCCTATTTGTCACCTATTTTTAGTTGTGTGTGTGTGTGTTGTTGTTGTTTGGACCAAGTCTAGAAGGAAAATGTAAGAAATCTCACAAATTTGTAATTATCTCTGTAGATTATCCATTATTGTGATCTTAAAAACACCGATCATGGCTGTGTCTCAAAGCCTTGGTCCTAGCTGATACAAGCCACTTTTTAGAATTCCTTAGAGTTCTAGCTCCTGTAGGGATGGAGTTGGGATGTGGCAGCTAGAGTTACAGGAAATTTGTGAGACGCTCCCTCTCTTAATTGGATCCTTTTGCTTGCAAGGTGAAAACATCTCTCCCAGCCTGTGAGCCCCATAAGAAAATTGGAGCCACCCGCTGCCTTCTGTTTTATATCTGGGCCAGAAATCTGTTTTTGACTTTTATGTTTTGAAAACAGTGAGGTCCATGTATTAAAGAGAAGAGATGATGGAAGAATTTTTTTGTCATTCAGAAACAGTTCTTCATTTCTGTAGTCTTCAGCTTTATGCTGGATAATGCCACAGCAACACAAAGCCCAAGTACTCAGAGACCTACAAACACAACATTCATTACTCATTTCATGCTACAGGTGTCTCATAGGTTAGAGTTAATTTTACTCCATGTTTTGTTGATATCAGGGCCCATATCATGGCCTGCTAAGCAGTTGTGCTCAGGCCTTGCTTGATTTTGATTGAGCTTGGTTCTCTGGGACTCATTCATTTCTTAGTTTCTGCAGGGTGGAGTGGAAAACAAAAGGAGCTGTGATAGTGACAATTATCCCTATCCTCTTTGAGTCTTTAATGATGATGCAAATCCCTATCAATTATCCTCCCACAATTGAGATACAATTTTATTTTGATTGACTGTCTTGTTCAGGGTGAGAGATAATTGCAGAGATTTTAATTGACTTTCCCTACTCTGATGCCTCTTATGTGCAGGTCAAGAACCCTATGTGGAGTCTATTTCAACTGCCAGGTATATCAATTCCGATTAGACATGTAGGAATTGGAGCAATGACCACTAGGTGGGATGGTATGCCCAGCAGTTCAACTATGAACCAAAATAACCCAGGACTCTATTTATTGCCCAAAGCATGTAAGTCCTACTCTGACAGGGGTTGTGATGACACTTTGAGCCTCCAAATATCTAACAATGTGAACACAAACTCTGCATCCAATAATCTTTGAAATGTCTGTATATTCTAATGGCTCCAGAACATAGTTCAGTAAGTGGCTGTGATGGTCAATTTTGTGTATCAACTTGACTGCATCACAGGGTGCCCATATACCTAGTTAAACATAAGTTCAAGATATGACTGTGTAGGTGTTTCCAGAAGAGATTAGTTGTTGAATCTGTAGACTTATTAAAGTGCTGCCCTCTCCAATGCAGGTGGGCATCATCTAATTCATTGAGGGCATAAATAGAATAAAATATGGAGAGTGATAGAGGTTTCACTCTCTCTCTCTACCTGACCACGTGAGCTAGAACATTGGTCTTCTTTTGACCTTGGTACTCCTGGTTGTCAAGTTTTTAGACTCAACCTTAAATCTACACTATGAACTCTCCTGCTCTCAGAGCTTTGAACTACACCACTAGTTTTCTTGGGTCTCCAGTTAGCAGATGACAGATTATGGTACTTTACAGCCTCTATAATTACATGAGCCAACACCTTATAATTTATATAAATATAAATTATAAATATATATATTATATATATACACACATATACACAGTCATGTGCCACAAAACAATGTTTAGTCAACAATGGGCCACGCATATGATGGTGGTCCCATAAGATTAAGATACTGCATTTTTTACTGTAACTTTTCTATGTTTAGATATACAAATACTTATCATTGTATTATAATTGCCTACAATATTCAGTACAATAACATGGTATACAGGTTTGTAGCCTAGGAGTAATAGTCAAACCATATAACCTAGGTGTGTAGTAGGCTATGCCATTTAGGCTTGCGTAAGTACTTTCCATGATGTTTGCACAACGATGAAGTTGCCTAATGACACATTTTGTGAACATATCCCTGCGTTAAGTGGCACGTGACTGTATCTATAGCCCACTGGTTTTGCTTCTCTGGAGAGCTGTGTCGAATACAGTGGTTGTAAGTCCCTGTGAGAAAGGTCTAAGACAATCATCGCAGTATATACTTGCCATAGCATTGCAGAGTCCTTCTGTGTATTCAGTCAATAGCTCTGAAGACCGGCTCAAATCTGGGAAATGAGCAAGAGATTGTAGTTTGTTACTGGAGCTATCACTTTCAACCTCCAAAAATAAACCTCTAGTTGTCCTTCTGTCCTTGTATAATATGTCCATTCCAGCTAGCCAATTTCCTCACTCTCATTATTCCTCTCTCCACTATCTCTCGAGAAAACGTGGGTTTTCCCACTTTCTCAGAGCTGACCATCACTTTTTTCAGGATTAATCACATGAATGCATGCTATTGAAAGAAGAGTCTGGGAAGCACAATCCTGGTTAAAGGATCATTTAACAGAAAGAACCCTACCATATGGAAAAGAAAAATGGCTCTTTCCTGTCACAGCAAATAAAGGCAAAATATAAAATGAATAAAAGGTTATATAGCTGGGCTTGGTGGCTCAGCCTGTAATCCCGCGCCTTTGGGAGGCTGAGGTGAGTGGATGGCCTGAGCCTGCGGGTTCAAGACCCGCCTGGGCAACTTGGCACGACCTCATCTCTACAATAAATAAAATCAGCCAGGCGTGGTAGCACGTGCCTATAGTTCCAGCTACTTGGAAGGCTGAGGCGGAAGGATCACCGGAGCCCAGCAGGTTGAGGCTGCGGTGGCTGGGAGCGGCCACTGCACTCCAGTCTGGGTGACAGAATGAGACTCCAACTCAAAAAAAAAAAAAGGTTATAATTCTGATGGGATTGATGATTTATAAAAGAGAGAAAAAAGTTAACAATATTAGAAAGGAAAAAATGTGCAGAGCTACAAAAATAAGTCAGCACTGAACAACTCTATGCCAATATATTTGAAAAAAAGATAAAATATTTGCAAACTGTTGATTACCAAAAATGCTGAAAAATAATACAATATCTGAAAAATAAGATGACAAATTAAAATTATAAAGTTATTTCAACTCCAAAACACCAGTTCTAAAAATTTTACTAAGAAATCTTATATGCATTGTTTCAGAGGTATTTTTAAAAGACATCTCCCAAACAGTCTGAGTCTGCTAAAACCATAAAATGAAAACAAAATAAAACACACAAAAAACAAGGAAAAAATAAGACAGTCAAATTATAGACCAAACTCATTTATGAAATGGATGCACAAATTCAGAATAAAATATTAACAAACTCAACATTGTATATATTGACAGATAATATGCATACATATGTATATTTTAACCAAGTTAGTTTTATCCCAAAAATGCAAAACGATTTAAAATTGGAAAAATCAATTAACTAATCCACCCCGTTAATTGACCTGATAAAATTATCTCAATAGATGCAGAAAAACAGTTATTTGATGCAATTCAACATGTCATTGATTAAAAACAACCAATAGGTTAAAAAGGAAACTGTTCTAATTGTGGAAAAAATGCAGGTTATTCAGTGCAGGTTAGACATAGATAACTTTCTGGCAGGCATTTAAATTAAAATAGAGTAAGTGTTCAGACATCTTTCTTCACTCAATCAGCTAGGTACACTAGACTTGACCACCTTGCAGACTGGAATGTGGATCTACCAGTGCAATAAATCACAGAAACATTTTGGAATTACCGAAAACACATACATGATGTTCTAAGAAAAGCTCAAATTTAGTTAGCAATAACTTTAATTATTTACAAAGTCCGTGTGTTCTCTAAATGTTGAGAGATGGTAATCAAAATTTGTGAGCAGATACCTGCAGCCTACACTCTTAGCTCATGGTTTGCATAATCATGGTTGTAAAAGTATGTGAAGCTTCTTGTTAAAGGCAAGCATGTATCCTTTCTATTATGGCACCCATTGGACATGTCTTTTTCTAATAAATTCTGTCTTAAACTTTATTTGGGACTCGTTCTTTAATGCTTATCTGTGGAAATTCAAAGAACCCACAGAGCAACACACTGCACCCCACCTGCTATTATAACCAAATGTATAAATGACATCATATTATGAATAAACACTAGATGCAATATTTTTAAAAATTAAAGACTTCCCAAGGATATTTGATAGTAATTGTATGTATTCAGTATTGTACTAGAGATGTAAACCAATGCAGTAAAATATAGAGAAGCAATAAAGGGTAAAAAGATTTGTAAAGAATTAACAAAGCTATCATTTTCACATGACAAGATTGCTTATGTAGAAGAGTCAAGTGACTATGAAGATAAAATATCATTATACAATAAAATCTTATAAATATACAATAAAAGCTTAATGCATAACAAGTAAAAATATGCAATCTATTGAAATCAATCATATGTAGTAGGCCCAAAAAGTGAGATGTAAATAATCAAGTGTATGTAACTTAGAAGACCAACAAAACCACAATGTACTAATGTTATGAAAGAACTTCTCAAAAAAATAGTAAAATTTTGAAGCACACATAAATGACTTAATTAAATGGAATACACATCATGGCCAAGATGTATATTTCAATGAGAACTCAAAATCGTAAAAATGTTAACACACAAGTAAGCTAATATATTCCAAAAAGCACATCCACATATGAAAATAATACAGTACTAACTGTGGAAAAATTATGCTTCATCTAATAATGGAAACGAGACAATATTTAATCTCTATAAAAAATAATATTAGATTTTTTTTTCCACAAGATACATAGAAATAACCTTGAGGCAGATTGCAACCCTAAATATTTAAAAAACCATAAAACGTTAGAGAAACTATAGAAAAATATCTTCCTATCCCCAAGTTAATATTGATTTTTTAAGAAGACATACAAATCACAATAAAGCAAAATTGTTAATAAATTGTTATTACCACAAAATTTAAAACCCCTCTACAAAACGTCACCATGGCAAGGTGAAAAGAAAAACTACTGACTAGAAGATATTGTAGTGTATATTTAAGATATAGTATAAAGAACATTTGTAAATCATATAAAAAAGACATACAAACCAATAGAAAAATAGAGAACAGAATTAAACAATTAGTTCACAGAACAGTAAACTTGAATGGTGAATAAAGAGTTAAATAAATGCTCAATCTCACTAATGATCAGTAAAATGACAAATTTAAAATTCCCTGTTCTATCACTTTAGAAAAATCCCAGTTACATTAACAAAACTTAATGGCAATAAAGACGTTGTGGGGGAATATGTGAAGCAATGGAAGCTCTTATTCACAATTGCTTGGGGAGTAAATTGGTACAAATAGCTTTGGAAAATAAAGTAACATTATCTAGTAAAGTTGCAAATAAGTGTAATTCAGCACCTAACAATTCTACTTGTAAAAAACACATCAGAATATCCCTTACATAGGTGAACAAGAACATGCTCACAAGATTGTTTAAAGAGCAATTTTTTAAAAAAGGAAAAGAGTCTACCTAAATGTCTAACAATAAGAGAAGGTACAAATTAATAAATTTGCACAATAAAATATGATACAACAGTCGTAATGAATAAGATACGGCTCTTCATAGCACAGAAAAATCTCAAAAATATGCATTTTTTATAAAACACAGCTAGAATATAAATATTTAAAATGTGGTACTTATATAGGTTGAAAACATTCAAAATGATACTGTGTATAATTTATAAATATGAATAAAGTATAATTAAAATCTTGCTATAAAATATGCATGTAGATAATTAACATTAAATTCATATTAGTAGTTAATTCTGGGGAGAAGAAGGTGAAGAATAGAATGGGTATATTTTCAGACGATGTTTCAAATAGATCTGAAATAAAAGATACAAAAATGCAAAAACAATTATTTCACAAAAAATAAATAGATAAGTATTGGATTGATTGCAAAACTTACTCTTTATACTTACTTCCTGAAACCTTGACATTCCAAACCACATTATATTAAGATATATGTAACAAAAAGTGTATGCTAATTGTTTTAGTTTGTTGTCTGAGTCTTCACTCCTGAGAATGGTGAATCTTTGTTATTGAGAAATATCTTACATTTCTTTTTATAAACATTACAATGTATTCAAAAGATAATTGTTCAGTCTTGACAGTTTATTAGTACTGGATTTTTTTCCCATCTTAGGAAAATGTTGCCTTACATAGTTATCAGGATACTGACCATTTAGGCATAAAAATTTCTTAGCATAAAACGCAGAGGTAAAGTTATATTTGTGAAAGAAAAGAAGTGTGTGTGTGTGTGTGTGTGTGTGTGTGTGTGTGTGTGTGTGTGTACACACAAGCACTCTTGCGCACTTCTCCTCAGGGTCTAGTTTATTTGCTAAGGGAGTAAAATTGTATTTTTCATAACTTTTTGGGAAATTTGGGTATTGTTGGTACTTTTATGTTTGGATGAATTCAAAAGACATTTCATCTCTATTTTTATTGTTGCTGCAAGTAGTATTTACTAGACACATTAAATACTAACATCATAGGTTAAATGAAACAGATCAGAGGAAATGCTGCACACTCAAGTCAATTGAATTAACCATATTTTGAATTTTTTGAAAACACATATGCTCCATCAGGTTCCTGATCACATTTTAAAATAGTGTCCACTAGTTAAGCTGATTTGACAGTCCTGAGTAATTTCTGCAACTCCAGGCAGGTTAATAAATGTTTTGGGATTGAGTTTCCACATCTCAGAATGACATTATAAAGCTTAAACATTGTTTATTTTTCTCCTTTACACAAGATTTTGTACTTTACTATAGCAGTAAGAAACCATTGAATTATAAAAGCTTGCACCTCACAAAACTGTATACAGCATTTAATATTAGTTGAGGTCCCTCAGGGTGAATTTTGAAGGCTCACAGTGAAGGTGTTAAGACAATTCAGATGTCCTACTTTCTATCTTAGAGTTTATTAACTCTAAACCAAATGTATTCCATTCTTCTCTCAGTAGAAAAAAATATTATCATTAGTCTCTGCATTTTTTATTCACAATGCCCAAATTAAACAAAAAAATGGCAAGACCTGCAAGAAAGAAAAATAAAGAATACTCAAATAATAGAAGCAAACTCAAAGATAATTAAAATATAAGAGTTAGCCAATGACTTTTAAATAGTGATCATAACTAAATCGGAGAAAATAGATTTTTTAATGGCTGAAAATGTGAAGAATTTCCACTGAAATTTGTAGTCTACAAAAAAGAATCAAATGGACATTCTAGAAAAGAAAAAAATATAATACCTATAGCTGAGAACTATTGGATGGATGGAAAGGGACATTTAGCAGAAGATAGGAATTGTGAATTTGAAAACAGACAAGAGAGAATAGCAAAAGTGAAGAATAGAGGTACAAAAATGACAGAGTAGAGTAAGCACAGGAAATGTGTAAGATGCAGATGGTCTAACATACATGTAATTGCAGTCCTAGAAGAAAAGGACAAACAGATGTAATAGTAAAACAGTAAATGATCAAGATGTTTCCTAACAAGCTAAAATTTATCAACCCACAGACTCAAGAAGCTCACAAAACCTAAACAAGATTAATGCAAACAAAATTACACAATTCTTTGTGCTATTTGGATGGAACTCAGCCAGGCATTTTATTTGCATTAGCTGGGCTCACTCATGGATCTGCTGAATTGACTGATAACTGGGTGGAACAGGAAGTTCTTAGCTAGAATGGATTGTATCTGATCCACATGGTACTCTATTCTTCAGCAGGCTAGCCTACTTATTCTCACAGTAGCAAGACAGTATTCCAAAGAACAAGGAAAGACCCCCCCAAAAAAAAAAATGGAATTATCTTTTGGAGGGTGGGTTTCTTGCAGTACAGGTTTTCCCTGATAAGTACATGTCCTAGGAACCTATTGACATCAGTGTAACAACTAGCATTGTTGGGAGAGTCTGTATTTGACTTTAGTGAATTTTGGGGGGAGGGGTTGCTTGCAACGCTTTTGCCCATTTCATGATGGGTGATTTACATAATGTGCCATGCTGAGTATTCAGCAGTTTTTGACCAAAAATGGCGTGACCCTTATCCCCCACACTCCTTATTTGCCTAATTTCACCCCGAGCAACTTTTTTTGTTTGTTTCCCTGGATGAAAAAGTTCTCAAAGGGAAATGTTTTGTCAATGTGGAAGAGGTGAAACAAAACAAAAAAAATGGTGGAAGTACCAAAACTGACAAGTTCAAAAACTGTTTTAAGCAGTAAAAAACGCATCTTGATAGGTGTATTGCATCAAACGGAGAACATTTTGAAGGTAACTGAGGCTTAGGATGTAAGAATAAATGCACAATTTTTTATAAGTAAGTTCTGATTTGGGAGGGTTGCCAACTGCACACAATGTCACATCCACCTTATTCTATAAGCCACAGCAAAACACAGGCCATAATAGATCCAAAGGATGGAAAAACAATCTTTACTTCTTGATGGAATGAGCTGCAAAGCTACATTGTAAGGAGTGTGGATATGAAGAGAAGAATAATTGCAGATAATTTTGTGAACAATTTACTAATGCCAGCCAGGAAACCCAGAGCTTTTTGCACACACATGCCATTTCTTGTGTTTCATGACAATAGTTGGGGTTATGATTTATGAATGAGAAAAATCAAAGAAAAAGAAAGTCATATAGTGTGTTTAAAATTAAAAGGAGAGGTAGAGACTTCAACCTGTTATAATATGCTGCTTTCCAAATTTCCCAAACCATTTTAATAAAGCTCTACCTCTCACTTCCAACCACATATGTCTTTAAATGTGTTTTATTTGGTCAGTAACATACTTTCAAATTTTTGCACTCACTGCTAAGATCTCAAGCAAAGCCCAAATTCAATTCAGAAGGTCCAGTGCACTAAGACCACGATGTTCTATGTAAGAGAGTGTTTATTGCTGCACTATTCACAATAACAAAAACATGGAACCAAACCTGCTGCCCATCAAGAGTGGACTGGATAAAGAAAATATGGCACATATGCACAATGGAATATTACGCAGCCATAAGGAAGAACAAAATTAGGGCCTTCCCAGCAACTTGGATGCAGTTGGAGACCACCATACTAAGTAAATTATCTCAGAAACAAATAAGTGAATACTGCATTTTCTCACTCATAAATGGATCCTGAACACTAGTCAATTAGCTGTGTGAACAGCAGTTGCTGGGCACTGCTAGGGGAGAGAGGCAGGGTAGAGGGCAGGAGGCATGTGACAACACAAAGTGTACCTGGTGCATTACCAGGGGGAATGAGGGCCAGCTAGAAGCCCAAACTTGATTTGCATGCAGACTACCTACGTAGTAAATCTTCACTTGTACCCCACAACTCTATAATAAGAACCCAGCAGGTCAACGCTTGGGTAGCCATGAGTGTGCCACACTGCACTCTAGCCTGGGCGATAGAGTGAGACTCCAACTCAATAAACAAACAAACAAACAAACAAATAAAATATAAATGAGAAAAAAAAGATAAAACTATCTCCCACAGTCCCAGCACTCCTCCCTTAGGCTACCTGCTTCCTCTTTGATATAACCTCTCCTGCCTTTAGATGCATTTGAGTTTGTGGCTCCCTGCTGTACACTATATGCTTATTTGTGTTGTTTAACTTATTAACTACCAATATTAGGCAGGATAATTAATTTATGTTTTTGTCCTAGTGTGGGAGAATAAAACACAATGAAAACTGGTTATCATTTTCCCCTCCCTACTTCCATCCCAAGAAGAACTAGCAACGTACTGAGTCCTAGAATTGAGGATCCTGGAAATAATACTGATTCAGACTCAGTAGGTCTGATTGGGACATGAAATACTGCATTTCTAATAAGCTGTTGGCAGATATCTTTGCTGCTAGATCTCAGTTTGAACAGCAGAATCCTAAAGAACAGCAATCTGCTTGAGCTCCAGGGTGACGTTTAAGAGGCTTTGCTTTCAAAGTCTAAAATTCAAGAAGATGAAGAATTGAATTGAGAGACCACCTTGCTGTTAGGAGAGGGATGAGAATAGTTGTCCAAAATAGAGGGAAAATTTCTAGGCTTGGAAAAGTATAGTTGGGTTTTGTGGAAACTGCAAAGAGCAGGAAACTGTTTCTATCCAGAGAAAACCTCACAGTGGGTGACAGAAAACTAAGTGGACTAGAGATTACCCAGTGTTCAGAATAATGGTGTCAAGGCAGGTTTCAAGAATGTATAACCTGTGCAGTTACATAGGGACCCACATTTAGAAGGACCTGCACTTGGTTTAAAGGTCCACTGTCACCATCTTGAAATTCTTAATAAATTTGAACAAGAACTGCATTTTCATTTTGTCCTGAACCCCACAAATTACCTAACTGGTCCCGTGTACTGGTGAAAGTTACTCCAAAAGATGTCCATTTGAAAGGAAACAGAAGGATGCCCAACCACCTTTGGGAGATGATTCCTGAGTGCAGATCATGAATATTTAAGAGACAATCATAATTAACTTATCTCTTAGCCTATCCACCCTTCACTCCCTTAATCCCCATTCCAGCATCCCATTTTTGAGTGTCACCTAAGTCTCAACAGAAAAAGGGACATTCTCAAGCATGACTGAACTTCAATTTTTTTGTCGCCCAGGTGAGAACAGGCTCAAAATTTACTTTGATTTACATAACTATGTAAATTGACTTTGATTTACATAACTAAGATGGCATTTTAGAAATCTTGTAGGTGGATCAAGAAACACAGCCACTGCTTATGTTTGGAAAAAGAGTTCAATCTGATTAAGAATTTTACAGTCAAGAACAGTTATAAGTATATAAACACCTAGCCAAAAAGGACATGGTGTCAGCTAAATTGATTGACTGCTCAATGGAGGGTAGCTTGTGATTACATCTGTTCGTCAGACTCTGTTGTATCCACATCATCAAAGCAATGTTATTGCAGGCCATGAGCCAAGAAGGAAAGAGAGCTGTGTTACAGGGACCGGGTGCTCTGGTGGCATTCATTAAAATCGAATGCTGTCAGGCGTCTTGAGTGATGAACTGGAACAGAAAGCAATTGACATTTGTTCAGATCTTTCAAGGGAAGCTGGATGTGCGAACAAGAAGAGTTTGAAGATCTTCATTAGTGATGAAGTGATGCATCAAAGCTTGCAGGGAAGCTTTGATGCCCAGAGGCCCAAGAAAATACATGTGTCAAAATCAGAAGTGAAGTCCATGTTGATTTTTTTTCCTTTGACATCAATTGCCTTGCTCATGTAACATTAATCTCACAGGGTCTCTTTATCCTATATGATTAGAAATTAAGACACAATTGAAAATGTCTATATAATCTAATAGAACTGAACTGTGGTTTTTCTTTCCTTTATAAATTGAGCAGGCAATTTACCAAATACCTACCATGTTTGCAACCTTCTGCTTTGTGCAGGAGGTTATAAAAAAATACAAAGATGAATCAGTCTTGGGTATGGCAATCGAGGTTATATTTTTTACAGATAGATAAGACATGACAAAAATGGAGTAAAAAGTCATGTCATGTGAAGGATACTATGAAAAATGCTTACAGTATTGTGAATCCAGGCGCTTCATTCCTGCCTGGGAAGATTGAAAGGGAGGATTAGGACCAAGTTGATAGAAAATGATTCTGCCCTCTTGTTCGATCTTAAGAGATTGGTAGAGATTGACTTCCCAAATGGGAAAGGTTTTTCTAGGTACAAAAAACAACTTGGATAAAGATGCAGGGGCAGGAAAGAGTCTGCATATATGAAAACTTTCAGAGAAAGTTAGCCAAATGTGGGAGATACAGTGGAAGGTGTGGATGCAAAAGTGTAATGAGAAGTTCCTAACCCTGGTTAATGCTTTCAATTGTCTGTATGTCGGTTTGCTTATTTAATTTTGGAGGAGTTTTTTTAAAGCTTTTAATATTCCTATGCTCGTATTGATTTCCAAAAGGAAGCCGCTATAAAATTTGCCATTTTAAAAGTACAATTTTATTTTAGAACAGTTTTAGATTCGTGGAATTATTGCAAAAATGGTACAGAGTTCTCACATATACCACACCCATTTCCCCCATTGATATCTTACATTAGTATATACATTTGTCATAATTAGCAAAGTAGTATTGTTACATTCTTACTTGTCAAAGCCCATATTTTTTCAGATCTATCCATTTTTTTTGTTCTGGGATTCCATCAAGAATACCACATTAAATTTAGTAATATTGTCTCCTGAGACTTTTCTTAGTTGGGGCAGTCTCTCAGACTTTCTTTGCTTTTGATGACCATAAGAACTTCAAAGACTGATACTAAGGTATTTTGTAGAATGTTCTTTGAATGGGATTTATCAGATGGTTTTCTCATGATTAAGCTGGGGCTTGGGAAGAGTTCATGAGGTAAAGTATCATTTTCATCACATTGTATCATGGGTACATATATGACATGACATTACTATTCATGGTAACCTTGCTCACCTGGTTGGGTTTTTTCCTATCAAATTTCTCTACTGTAAAGTTATTCTTTTGTCCCCCATTTCTGTACTCTTTGGAGGAAAGTTACTAGGCATAGCCCACATTTCAGGAGTGGGGAGTTTCACCTTATAGGTTTCACTTTATTGAGGGCATTGAATTTACAGTTAACTATATTTCTGTGAGTCTACCTCTGGGCTTAGTATTCTGTTTTATTGATCTGTATATCAATGCTATGCTGTATTGATTACTGTAGTCCTACAGTAAGTCTTGTGTTGGTGCTAAGACTTCCATCTTTGTTTTTCAGTGTTTTAATGCTTAGTCTAGGTCTTTTGATTTTTTATATAACGTTAGAATCACTTCATCATTTTTGACAAAACAACTTACTAAAATCTCAATTGATTCTTCCTATCCATGAGAATGGAATATTTTTCCATTTGTTTGTATCTTCTTGGATTTCTTTGAGCAGTAGTTTGCAGTTTTCATTGTAAAGATCTTTCACTTCTCTGGTTAGAAAGATGCCAGGGTATTTCTTTTTTTTTTCTTTTTTTCCTTTTGTGTGTATGTGTGTATGGCTGTTGTGAGTGAGACTGTGCTTTTTATTTGGTTCTGTGTCTGCTTGTTATTGGTGTATAAGAATGTGACTGTTTTTGGCACATTTATTTAGTACCCTGAGACATTGCCAAAGTCCTTATCAATGCAGGCAGGTTTTTGACAGATTCTCCTGGATATTTAGGGTATAGAATCATATCATCAGCAAAGAGGGATAACTTGACTTCCTCTTTTCCTATTTGGATACCCCTGATTTCCTTCTCTTGTCTAACTGCTCTAGCTAGAACGTCCAACACAGTGTCGAACAAGTGAGAGTGGGAAGCCTTGTCTTGATCCCGTTTTCAGGGTTAATGTTTCCAGGTTCTGTCCATCTAACAATATGCTGGCTGTAGGTTTATCATAAATGGTGCTTACTATTTTGAGGTATGTTTCTTCTCTACCTAGATGTTTGAGGGTTTTCAGTCAAGAAGGGATACTGGATTTTATCAAAAGCGTTTTCTTCATCTAATGATATAATCATGTGGTTCTTGTTTTTACATCTGGTGATGTATTTAATTACATTTATGGTCTTACAGATGTTGAATCAGCCCTGTATCCTGAGGATGATGAAGCCTATTTGGTCATGGTGGATGATTTTTTAAATGTGTTGTTGGTTCCAATTTACTAGAATCTTGTTGAGAATTTTTGCATCTATGTTTATTAGGGATATTGACCTGTAGATCTCTTTTTTTGTTGGATCTTTACCCAGTTTGGGTATCAGTGTTATGTTAGCTTCATAAAATGATTTGGGGAGAATTTCTTCTTTCTCAATTGCTTGGAATACTTTCAATAGGATTGGTATCAGCTCCTCTTGTCCATTCTACCAAAGGCAATCTATAGATTCAACGCAATACCCATTAAATTACCAACATCATTCTTCTCAGACCTGGAAATGACAATACAAAAATTTATATGGAAATATAAATGACCATGAATAGCCAAAATAATCCTTAGCAAAATAAACAAAGCAGGGGGTATCACACTTCTAGGACTTCAAACTTTGCTATAAGGCTACAATCAAAACAGCCAGGTATTAGTACAAAAACAGGCATATGGACCAATGGAACAGAATAGAGATTCCATAAGCAAAACTTCAATTTCTTAACCAACTCATCTTTGACAAAGCCACCAGCAACAACCACTGAGGAGAGGAGAACCTATTCAGTAAATTGTGCTGGGAAAACTGGCTGATTACGTGCAGAAGATTAAAAAAGGACACCAACCTATCACCACACACAAAGACCTAAACGTAAAACCTCAAACTATAAGAATCTTAGAAAATGTAGGAGACACACTTATGGAAATTGGAACTGGCAACCAATTCGTGATCAAAACCTCAAATGCCCATGCCATTAGAGATAAGATAGACAAGCAGGACTTCATCAAACTGAAATCTTAAAGAAACCATCAAGAGAGCAGGAAGACAGCCCACAGGTTGGGAAAAAAATACTTACCAACTGTATATCTGACAAAGCCTAACATCCAGGATCTACAAGGAACTCAGGCATGCTAAAAGGAAAAAAAAAAAAACAGTTCCATTAAAAAGTGGACAAAAGACATGAATAGACACTTCTCAAAAGAAGAGATATGGGCTGCCACCAGACACATGAAAAAGTGCTCAGCCTCACTCATCATCAGAGAAATGCAAAGCAAAACCACATTGAGATACCATCTAACCCCAGTAAGAATGGCCATCATTAATAAAACAAACAAGAAGAGATACTGACAAGGATGCAGAGAAAAAAGAATGCTTCTACACTGTGGTGGGAATGCAAACTAGTGCAACCTCTTTGGAAGACAGTATGACGATTTCTGAAAGAACTAGATATTGACCTTTCATATAACCCAGCAATCCCTTTATTGGGAATATACCCAGAGGAATTCAACTCATTCTACAAGAAGGATACCTGCACACGCATGTTTATTGCAGCACTATTCTCATTAGCAAAAACATGGGACCAGGCATGCTGCTCATCAAAACTGGACTGGATTAAAAAATGTGGTACATATACACAGTGAAATATTATGCAGCCATAAAGACGGACAAACATATGGACTTTGTAGCAACTTGGATAGATTTAGAGTCAATCACACTCAGTGATCTATCACAGAAACAAAGAACATAGTACCATATGTACTCACTTATATGCAGACCTTGAACAATTACTATAATACTATAAGAAAGGAATTGGCAATTGTGGAAACTGCCAGGGGAGGGTAGGTGGGATTGGCAGTAGTAGGAAACTGCCAGGGGTAGAGGGGGGCACACCTCATCAACAACGGTACTTGCAAAATGAATATTTGTATACCTAACCCTGAACTGTATCTCACATCTTTAAAATTTTTTAAAAATTAAATAAATAAATAAAATCTCAATGGAAATTACATACATCAAGTTTGAAAGAATTATCATTTTAGAATTATTGATTCCTCCATTTTTCTCCATTTATTTAGAATTTTTCTCCATTTCAGAATTTTTCTCCATTTATTTAGGCCTTCCTTGATAGTTTTTTAGCTGTGCTTTGTAGTTTAATCCTTTATGAATTTTAGTAACATCTAAGTATATCATTTTTCTGGTGCTATTCTAAAAGACATTTTCTGTAAATTTCAAATTCCAATTGTCCATTGCTATTATATAGGGAAAGCTACTGAATTTTGATTATTAACCTTATATAATGTGATTTGCTATGCTTCCTTGTTAGTTACAGAAGTGATTTTTGTTGATTATTTTGGGTTTTCTACATAGATAGATATTCATGTATCTGCAAATAGAAATGGGTTTATGTAATTCTTTCCAATTTGTATACCTTTAATTCATTTTTCTTATTTTATTATACTAGCTAGGATGTCCCATACAATGTTGGTTGGGAGTGGTAATAGAGTATGTTTTTTCTTGTTATTGATCTTAGGGGAAAAGTTTTGAGTTTCTTACTATTAAATTTAATGTTAGTTATATGTTTTGGTTTTTTTTTTTTGTAGAAATACTTTCCAAAATTTAGGAAAGTTTAATCTACTCCTAGTGTTCTGAGGGCTTGTTTTTTTTTGTTTGGTTTTGGTTTGGGTTTTGGTTTTTTTGTCACAAATTTGTGTTGGGTTTTGTCAAATAATTTATCTGCATCAGTTTCTATGATCATATGGGTTTTTTCTTTTTCAGCCTGTTAGTGTGATGGAATAATACATTTACTGAATTTTAAATGTTAAACCAGTCTTGTCTATCTGTAATAGATACTATTTAGTTGTGGTATGTAATTATTTTACATACTGTTGCATTTGATTTGCTTATATTTTGTTAAGAATATTTGCACGCATGTTTATGAGGACTATTGTCTGAGGATTCCTATCTTGTAATGTATTCATCTAGTTTTTGCACTACGGCAATAGTAGCCTCATAGAATTAGTTAGGAAGTATTCTCTCCTCTTCTTTTTTCTGGAAAAAATTGTGAAAAATTGGTATACTTTTTGCTTAAATGCTTAGCATAATTCAGGATTAAAACCATTGAGTTTGGTACTTTCTATTTTTAGAAAATTATCAATTATTGCTTCAATTTCTTGCATCATTATAGGCCTGTAGTAAGTGAATAATGCCCTCCAAAATTCAAATTCATTCAGAATCTCAGAAAGTGACCTTCTTTGAAAAATAGTATCTTTTCATATGTAATTGATGTAGAGAACAAGATATGAACATATTGGGTTAGTATCCCCCTAAATGCAGTGAGTATATTCCTGTGAAAAAAGGACACATGAGACACAGATAGGACAATTCAAAGACAGAGGCAGAGATTAGAGTGATATGTCTGCAAATTAAGGAACTTGAGAAGTTACCAGAGCTGGAAGAGGCAAGAAAAGATCCTAAGAAGGATGATCTTGCCAACACCTTAATTTTTGACTTCTGGACTCTATAAATTAGAGATAATAAATTTCTACTGTTGTTAACCACCAAGTTTGTGTTAATTTTTTGTGGCAGCTCTTGGGAACTAATACCAGCTTATGAAGATTATCTATTGTTCCTGTGTAACTTTTTGTAGCATGTATTTCAAGGAATTGGCTCATTGCCTATAAGTTATCATACTAATGGGCATATATTTATTCAAATTATTTATCTATTATTGTTTGAAAGTCAGTGGAATCTGAAGTGATGATGATAATCTCTTTTATTATGATGTTGGTGAATTGTGTCTTTCTCTTTTTCTTGATTAGTCTGTCTAGAGATTTATTCATTTTACTGATCTTTTTAAAGAATTAGACTTTTGATTTTTTTGAAATTTTTCTATTGTTTTCCGTTTCAATTTTATTTGATAAATGCTCTGATTTTCATTATTTCATTTATTCTGCTTGTTTTAGGCATAAATTGCTCTTGTTTAGTCAAACTCAATACATCTACTATTAAACTCATTAAATTTACTTTTTTTAGTGTTTTGACCAGTTTATAATGTTTAGCAGCTTCTGTTCCAAATAAGCAGGCATCAGCTGTGATTCTGGGTGTCTGTCTTTCCCAAATTTGGAATCACCACTTACCCAAAAACTTCAGTTATCTTATGGGTCCAAGAAAAATCATTTATTTTATTAAGTTCAGTTTTAGTTGTTGTAAGGAAAAGAGAGATAGGTTCTAAGTTCTTCACATGCTACCACTTAAGCTAAAGTTCTCAGTTCTTTTTTTTAATTAAGTACTTAGTATCTGCCATATTTAAATGTGCAGGTTTTACAGTGAGAAATACCACAATGAGCTTACATTACATTGAAGAAAGACAGATAATAAACTTGCAGATAAAATAACAAAGTGATTTAAAATAGTGGGGGTGGGCAAGATGGCAATGGGGCAGACTGGTCTATGAAACCCTCTGCAGAGGAGAACACAGAGGGAATCTGGCTCTTTCCCCAGGGGCTGTGGACCCCAACGTTGGCAGCCTGTTCTTCACGCAAAGCTCAGCGGTCGCCACCGCTGGGGCATCGCAGTGGTCTGGACAGCCACTGCAGCCACAGACACAGCAGCCACCAGCACCGCTGCAGCCTCCGTGGCAACCATAGCACATCGCGCCACCTGTGCCTGAGACAATCCACGATTTCAGTCCTTGAAGTCCCTGCAGGCAAGATCTGCAGGGATCGCTGCCACCTATGCAGCCACCTTGACATCCTGCAGGCGTGGGTCTCCTCCTGTGTGCCCTGAGGCAGGCTTCCATATCTAGCCTCTGCTGGGTTCCTGTCCGGCTTCACCCCCTCTGGGGCGAACAGCTGAGATACCACCACCTGCTTGTGATTCAAGGTAACAACACCGAAATAGGAGAAACAAGCTTGAAAAATAGACACAGACCAGATTTCAATGGTGAACTGAGGGTGATCTGAACTTTCCTTCACAGCAGGCCAGGGGCAACTGACCCTAACTGCGAACTAATTTATCAGCTTGAAAAGACAGCTAAAAATCAAAGCTGAAAGGACATTGAACTTAAACGAAAAGTCGCAGAGTGTGCTTGATTGGTTCTGTTAGTTTAATGACTTAATTCTATTCCTACTGTTTTGTTCCTTTTTTTTCTTTTTCTTTTTTCTTCTCCTCTTCCTTTTCTTCTGTTTTATCCTCTCTTTAAACCATATCTTTGTATAGAGGAACAACACACCAAGAAGGTGGTTGGTTAGCTTGCATGTTAGCATTATTGTATGTTTTTTTTTTTTGTATGGGAGTTGGTTAGTCTGTAGCTGTGGTCTATTGTTCTTATCTGTTTCAGTTTAGGTCTCTCTCTCCATTTGTTGGTACATCGTCTGTTTCCCCCCTTACTCCTCTCTCTCTCCACCCCATTCTTCCCCCCACTGTCTGCTCCATTCTCTTCCCTCTGCTAACCACATTTTATTTCAGGGAGTAAACCTACAGCCCCACTGCATGGACACACTCCAAGGCAGTAGGAAGTGGGTTTCAGATTATCCATACACTTGTCGGCAAATACCAGGACTTGCAGATAGATTTTGAATCACAGCTCCCCACTTGAGTAAATCTCAAAACTGCAAAAAGGACCACCCCCAACCTACAGTGCAACTCCAGAATTGAACAAAGTAAGAAGGCATACATAAAGAATAGGAGATTGAACAAACAGAAGTAAAAGCAATCGCTCTACCCCTGAATAACAGAATTAAAGAAGACAGTGATGTGGAGGGAAGGAAAAAGTAGGGAGGGGGAAAAAAACTGCACAAATGAAGAAAAACCAAAAGAAGAATATAGGTCTCACAAAGACCCCCGAGAGATCAGACACTGAGAAAACAGATTCCGAAACACAAACAATGAAGAGCCCCCAGAATGACTGGTCACATGCAACAAACCCAAACATCAAGACATTAATGAGAGAATTTTAAAAATTGAAAAGCGACAAGAGGAAAATAGGAAGAAGCTGATGTCAGAATAACAGCAGTAAAGAATACTGTGATGGAAATAAATGACAAACTAATAAGCATGGAAAGCAGAATTAGCCAAGCAGGAGAAAGAATCTCAGAGCTCAAAGACCAAAACAGAGAACTAATCCAAACTGTCAAAAGCATAGAAAAGAGGCTCAAAAAGACAGAACAAAACCTTCAAGAGATGAATGATCACTTCAAGAGACCGAACCTAAGAGTAATTGACCTTCCTGAAGCAGAGAGAGAAACAGAGGCCACACTAGAACAAACATTTCATGAAATCATTCAAGAAAACTTCCCTCATCTCATCAAGGATGAAAAAATTCAAACACAAGAGATTCAGAGAACCCCTGCAAGACAACAAATGAGAAGACCAACTCCCAGACATATAATAATTCACCTAAACAAAGTAGGTATAAAAGAAAAAATCCTAAAGGCTGCAAGAGAAAAAGGTCAGACTATGTATCAGGGAAGACCAATTAGAATAGCAGCAGATTTATCTACAGAAACCCTCCAGGCTAGGATAGCTAGAGCCCTATCATCAAAGTTCTAAAAGATAAACAATTTCAACAAAGAATAACCTATCCAGCCAAGCTAAGCTTCATCAGTGAGGGAGAATAGAAATCTTTCCCAGATATCCAATCCCTAAGAACCTACGCTGCCACCCAACCACCTCTACAAGAAACACTTAAGAAAGTATTGAACACAGAAGAAAAGGAAAAAAGAACAACAATGTTTTTCACAAGAGTACAGACAAAAGATTAAAAACACACATGATCCAACTCTAAAAACAAATAAAAGAGAACACACAAACAGGAAGAACAACAACTTTGTAAGAACATTATGATAGGAATCAACTCTCACATTTCAATAATTAGTTTGAATGTGAATGGGCTAAATGCACCACTGAAAAGACATAGAATGGCAAAATGGATAAAATCCATTTTGCCATTCTATTGTTATCACCAGGCAACAATCTATTGCCTTCAAGAGACTCACCTCACTAGAAAGGACACTCACAGACTAAAAGTAAGAGGATGGGAAACAAATTTTCAGGTGAATGGAACACAAAAGAAAGGCAGAGTAATGATCTTAATCTCAGACAAAACACCCTTTAAGCTATTGAAAACTTAAAAAGATACAGAAGGCCACTACATAATGATAAAAGGTTCAATCCATCAACAAGAAATATCCATCCTAAACATATATGCACCAAACATAAACGCACTAACTTTCATAAAGCAGCTCCTAGGTAAACTAAAAACAGATATCAACTCCAATACCATCATAGCTGGGAACTTTAATACCCCACTCACAACCCTAGACATATCATCAGGACAAAAAATCAGCAATGATATTCGAAACCTCAATGTGACTCTTGATCAAATGAACTTAATTGATACCTACAGAACCCTCCATTTAAAGACCACAGAATACACATTCTACTCATCACCACATGGAATGTACTCTAAAATCAACCACATACTTGGCCATAAATCCAGCATAAGCAAATTTAAAAGGACTGAAATTTTACCATGCACTTTCTCGAACCACAGTGGAATTAAAATAATCATTAACACCAACAAGGTCCCCCCCAAACCCACAAAGACATGGACACTAAACAGCATGATGTTAAACAGCTCCTGGGTTGTTGATGAAATCAAAACAGAGGTTAAAAGATACCTGGAAAAAATTAAAATAAAGTAACATCTTACCAAAATCTCTGGGATGCCATGAAAACTGTAGTAAGAGGGGAATTTATATCTCTACAAACGCACATGAAGAAAATGGAAAGATCACAAATTAACAGCCTAAGAAGCCACCTAAAAAAGCTGGAAAAGCAAGACCACAAAAACCCTAATTTCAGCAGAAGAATCCAGATCACCAAAATAAAAGCCCAAATCCAGGACATAGAAGACAAGAAGATAATACAAAAAATCAGTGAAACAAAAAGCTGGTTCTTAGAAAGGATAAATAAGATTGATGGTCCCTTAGCAAGACTGACCAAGAAAAAGAGAGAAAAAGCCCAATTAAACACAATCAGAAACACAAAAGATGAAGTCACATCTGACCCTGAAGAAATACAAAAGATCATTAGAGACTACTATATACACTTGTATGGGAACAAACTTGAAAACCTTTTGGAAATGGAGGACTTTCTGTCATCACACAACCTGCCTAGGTTGAAACAAGAAGAAATTGAGACCCTAAATAGACCAATAACAATCAAGGAAATTGACTACGAAATAAGAAAACTACCTACAAAAAAAGCCCTGGACCAGATGACTTTCCAGCTGAATTCTATAAGACATTTAAGGAGGAGCTTATACCAATCCTACTGAAGGTATTCCAGGCAATTGAGGAAGATGGAACTCTCCCCAAATCATTTACGAAGCTAACATCACATTGATACCCAAGCCAGGTAAAGACCCAACAAAGAAAGAAAACTACAAGCCAATATCTTTGATAAACATAGATGCTAAAATTCTCAACAAGATCCTAGCGAACCGGATTCAACAATACATGTCAAAAATCATCCATCATGACCAAGTGGGCTTCATCCCTGGGATGTAAGACTGGTTCAACATTCGTAAAACCATAAATGTAATTAAATACATCAACAGATGTCAAAACAAAAACCACATGATTATATCATTAGATGCAGAAAAAGCTTTTGATAAAATCCAGCACTCCTTCTTGATAAAAACCCTCGAATAGCTAGGCATATGGGGAACATACTTCAAAGCAGTAAAACCCATCTATGAGAAATTCACAGCCAGCATACTCCTAAGTGGACAAAAACTGAAACCATTTCCCCTGAAAACTGGAATGAGACAAGGATGCCCACTCTCACTCCTCTTGTTCAATATAGTATTGGAAGTCCTGGCTAGAGCAATGAAAGAAGAGAAGGCAATCAGGGGTATTCAAATAGGAAAAGAGGAAGTCAATCTATCTCTCTTTGCAGATGACAGGATCGTGTACCTTGAAAAGCCAAGAGAATCTGTCAAAAACCTCCTTTCACTGATAAAGCCCTTTTGCAAAGTCTCAGGATACAAAATAAATGTGCAAAAGACAATTGCATTTCTTTACACCAACAATAAATAAACAGAAACCCAAAGAAAAACCACAATTCCACTCACAATAACCACAAAAAAATGAAATACCTTGGCATCTTCCTAACCAGAGATGTGAAAGACCTTTACAATGAAAACTACAAAACACTGCTCAAAGAAATCAAAGATGTCACAAACAAGTGGAAAAATATTCCATGCTCATGGATTGGAAGAATCAACATTGTGAAGATATCCATCTTACCTAAGGCAATCTACAGATTTAATGCAATACCCATCAAATTACCAGCCACATTCTTCTCAGACCTAGAAAAAAACAACACAGGAATTCATATGGAAACACAAACAATCAAGAATAGCCAGAACAATCCTCAGCAAAAAAAAAACAAAGCAGGGGGTATCATGTTATCTGACTTCAAACTTTACTATAAAGCTACAATCATCAAAACAGCTTGGTATTGGTACAGGAACAGGCATATAGACCAATGGAATAGAGTTGAGATTCCAGAAGCAAAACCTCAATTTCTCAACCAACTCATCTTTGACAAAGCCTCCAACACCTACCACTGGGGAGAGGAGAACCTATTCAGTAAATGGTGCTGGGAAAACTGGCTGACCACATGCAGAAGATGGAAACAGGGCCCGTATCTATCCCCATACACAAAAGTTAACTCTAAATGGATCAGAGACCTAAATGTAAAACCTCAAACCATAAGAACCTTAGAAAATGAAGGATATACCCTCAAAGAAATTGGAACTGGCATCCAATAGCTGAACAAAACCTGAAACCCGCAGGCCATAAGAGATAAGATAGACAAGTGGGACCTCATTAAACTGACAAGCTTCCACAAAGTCAAAGAAACCGTCAAGAGAGCAGGGAGACAACCTACAGACTGGGAAAAAGTATTTGCCAACTCCAGGTCTGACAAAGGCTTAACATCTTGCATCTACAAGGAACTCAAACGTGCTGAAAACTAAAAAACAAACAATCCCATTATAAAACGGGCAAATGATATGAACAGACACTTCACAAAAGAAGTCATCCAATCAGCCAACAGACACATGAAAAAATGTTTAACCTCACTAATCATCAGGGAGATGCAAATCAAAACCACACTGAGATACCACCTAACTCCAGTCAGAATGGCAATTATCAATAACTCAAAAAATACCAGTTGCTGGAGAGGGTATGGCAGAAAGGGAACACTTCTACACTGTTGGTGGGAGTGCAAACTAGTGCAACCTCTGTGGAAAACAGTATGGCGATTCCTAAAAGCTCTAAATATTGACCTCCCATATGACCCTGCAATCCCCCTACTGGGAATACACCCTGAAGAACTCAAATCACTCTATAAAAAAGATACCTGCACACATATGTTTATCACAGCATTGCTCACATTAGCAAGAACCTGGAAGCAACCATGCTGTCCTTCAAAAGAGGACTGGATTAAAAAATGTGGTACATATACACGGTGGAATACTATGCAGCCATAAAAAAGAACAGAATCATGAATTTCGCAGCAACCCGGATGGAACTAGAATCTATAATACTGAGTGATCTCTCACAGAAACAAGATCTGAGTATCACATGTTCTCACTCATATAGTGGACCTTGATCATCCAACGTAATACTATAAGAAAATGACTGACAGTGGTGGTAAACTATGGGGGGGAGGGGAAGGGAGATGGGATTAACAGAAGTAAATATCTGTCTGGGGATGGGGAGACACCTCTTATCAACAAGGGTGCCTGAATGAAGCATATTTGTATACCTAACACTTAACTGTACCCCACAATATCATAATAAAAAATATTGATTAAAAAAAATAGTAGAGGTAATGGATAGTGATAAACAGTGCCCGGAGGCTAATATCATTGATGTGATTAAAGAGATTTCCTTAGGAGGTTCATTTGAGACAAGAACTGAATGAAGAGAAATGGCTAGTCTTGTCAAGTTCAAGGAAATAGATCTCCAATGAAGACACTAAACAGTTAAAGGCTCTGAGCAGGGTTGGATGTGCTTTGTTTTGGTAACCCCAAGAAAGTCAATGTTGGAGTTGCTAAGCAAGTCAGGGGGAGAGCTGTAGGAGACGAAGTTGGATGCAGTTGGTATACTAGCCAGTGATTAGAATATGTAGGTGCTGATGGGAAATTATCAGCAGAGTTTTAGATAGGGGTGGGATCAAGTGATCCTGGACAATTATTTGGTAGAGCCTCTGAAGGCATCCTAATAATTCACGAGATAATTTATTGCATTATGTTCAAAATGTTTCCCATGTTTTCTTAACCTTGTAACAGTTATAAAGATATAACACATGAAAAAATAGTTTGAAAATTAATTTCTTACTTTCCAACATAAACCAGAATTTTTAATATCCAAAAATACAAGGATCACCTATGGACATGACAAATTAAACTGCAAAGCAAGAAGCATCCAAGTAGTCTGACCCTTTCTTCATGACCTTAGACTTGTTTGGGTAGAGACATTTTTCTTAAATTTTTTTTTACTATTTACTTTTTTAGTAATTTTTGCTGTTTTTTCTTTCTATCTCTCCCTCATTTTCTCTCTCTCCATTTCTTCCTCATTCTATCCATCCTCTCTTTTCCTCACCTCTTTCTTTAAATCTAGTTCTATCTATCTGTCTATCTTTCATATATTTACCTATTAAATCTAATTTACTTTAATTCAAGGATCCAAAAAGATAAATCTGTTAGCTTTGCAGCATTACCTTGAGTAGAGAAGCTTTATGCATCAACATTACAAAATTATTTGCTATTCTCAGGATTCATTCTACCTTCTCTGTTAATGCTATTTCTCTTCCCCTGGATTGTTTCTATCATGGTGCCATCCTACAGAAATCTTATCATTCCTATAGAAGTCAGTTCAAATGTTATTTTATTTCTTTAATTTTTGCAAATCATTTCTTAAGAATCAAAATACTAGAGATGACATTTGATTTGGATAGTGCTGGGACTGTGCTTTGAGAAAATTATTATTTCACAGGTATGCAGAGTAAGTTTAAGATAAGTAAAAAGGTATAGTACAGTTAGCAAAGTTCAGAAACCATTACTTTTGAAAGCCTGCGAGCCAGCTTCCTCAATTCCCTGCAGTTTTTGCACCTTCTCCCTAGCCATATGTGTCAGTGGCACAGGTGGTCAGTAATTTTATTACTTAATGAGAACAAATTAGTTCTGGATGTTTGATGGAAGAGGCTGAGTACTTGTGATGATGACAAAATCAGTAGCTTGGTCTCTGGAGTTGAAAGAATACTATGTAAACATGGCTGTGAGTCACAAGTATTCAATTTAGGCAATTGCATTTGGACGTGTGATGATTCTATCTGAAAATGGAATCAGTCAGGGAGAAAAATGGACTTTGTGAAGCTGAACAAATAAGTCATTCAACAAAAATTGAAATTTTTATTTTATCCCTGAGTTCTTAGATAAAGCTGTCCATGTCTCTGAAGCTCAAGATAGCTAGTTCTTCACTCTCCAACTCCTTGTCTCAAATAAGATGTAGTGTGTGTGTGTGTGTGTGTGTGTGTTTACCAAATGTCTTACAATGATCCTGCTACATTTGGTGCATGGCAATGTAGCTATTGCTGCATTTGTACATCTACAGCCTACATGGCTCTCTTTTTTTCTCTTCTCTTCTCTTCTCTTCTCTTCTCTTCTCTCTCTTTCTCCCCCACCCCCCCACCTCTCTTCCTCTCTGTCTGCCTCTCTCCCTCTCTTCAATACCCCCATCTCACTTTCTCAGTATAAACAAAAATCCATAATGTAATGAAATCTGCCTTGGCAAGCTAATTGCATTTACTAAACCAAAAAAGATAACACTAAGATTCCTTGTGAACATAAGTTAACTAAATTTACTTTTTATGTTTGTAAAGCTGTTTTTATTTTCTTCCCTTGTCCCTCAGTCAGAACTAATCTGAAATGTGCATTTTCATTTTTGCTTCTAAGAGCATATAGAACTTTTACTGAGCAAGCCCATCCTCTAGAATCCTCAATACTTCCAGTTACTGAGGCAGCAATTGCAGGTCAGACTTAGTCCTTAGAAATGTATTCAGTAGTTTGTACTTAGTAGTAACAGTAGTAACTACATATTATTTATTTGGCTATTATTATGTACCAGGTATAGTGCTAAGCATTTGGCATATAGTATTTAATCTAATGTTTTTAGTTATCCTCTGCAATAGCATTTATTATCCTCATTTTGGCAATGAGGTTCTTCAGGTTCAGAGACTATAGTACACACAAATTGTAAGTATCAGATCCTGGATTCAATCCCAAGTATATTGAAATTATCATCTTAATTCCCCTGCCATAACACCATTAGAACTTTTGCAGAAGTCCTTACCTCTAAGGCTAAAATTTAAATATATATATAAATATATATGTATAATAAGTATAATATATATAATATATATAAGTTTTTGCAGATGATATGAGAGACTGGAGCTCACTTTAGGTGACTACTCCAATGGCAATTCTGCACTGAATGAAGAAGCATGAAAATGCACAAAGTAGGAGAAAAGGACACACTGATGTGGCTAAATGGAATTCAATGAACATATATTTATTTCTATGAAATGCAAGATATGGACAAACACTGAAAAAAAAGGTTGATGAATTCGGACCCAATTTTTTACTTCAAGCATAGTTAGAAAAAAGAGGCTTATACAAACAACAATTAAGACCAGATTATTTTATTTTATTTTATTTTTTAATTTTTATTATAAAGATGTGGGGTACATTTCAGGGTTAGGTATATAAGCATTGATCATGCAGGTACCCTTGTTGATGAGGTATGTCCCTTCCTCCCCTAGCAGTTTCCCTCAACCACACCCTCTCCCATGATAGTTTCCGACTGCTGCCAATCACTTTCTTATAGCATTATAATTGTTCAAGGTCCATTTATGAGTGAGAATGTATGGAACTTGGTTCTTTGTTTCTGTGATAAATCACTGAGTATGATCAACTTCAAATCCATCCAAGTTGCTGCAAAGTCCATATGTCTGTCCTTCTTTATGGCTGCATAATATTCCATCGTGTATATGTACCACATTTTTTAATCCAGTCCAGCTTCAATGGATAACATGATTGGTTCCATGTTTTTCCTATTGTGAATAGAGCTGTAACAAACATATGAGTGCAGGTATCTTTTTTGTAGAATGATTTGAGTTCCTCCAGGTATATTCCCAATAGGGGAATTGCAGGGTCATATGGAAGGCCAATCTTTAGTTCTTTCATTAATTGCCACATTGTCTTCCAAAGAGGTTGCACTAATTTGCATTCCCACCAATAGTGTAGAAGCATTCATTTTTCTCCACATCCTTACCAGCATCTATTGTTGTTTGTTTTATTAATGATGGCTATTCTTCACTAGTGGCATCTCAATGTGGTTTTGATTTGCATTTCTCTGATGATGAGTGAGGTTGAGCACTTTTTCATGTGTCCGTTGACTGCCTATATATTTTCTTTTGAGAAGTGTCTATTCATGTCTTTTGCCCACTTTTTAAAGGGGCTGTTTGTTTTTTTCCTTTCAACGCATTGAGTTCCTTGTAGATCCTAGATGTTAGCCCTTTGTCGGTTAAGCAGTTGGCAAATATATTTTCCCATTCTTTTGGTTGTTTCCCTGCTCTCTTGATGGTTTCTTTTGTTTTGCAGAAGTTTGTTAATTTGATGAGGTCCCACTTGTCTATTTTATTTCTTAAGGAATTGGCCTTTAGGGTTCTGAGTAGGAATTGCGTCCCAGTTCCAATTTCCATAAGAGTATCTCCTACATTTTCTAAGATTCTTATAGTTTGAGGTTTCACATTCGGGTCTTTGATTCATTTAGAGTTAATTTTTGTGTATGGTGATAGGTAGTGGTCGTGTTTCAATCTTCTGCATGTGAAGATCAGATTATTTTAAAATGCTATAACCAAGATTGATAAAAGTACAAGGGTCATCAAGGAACTAAACCCCAAATATCTAGGCTACTGCTCCCACGTTCTTTATGATGAGGGACTTCCTTGAATCTATATCCACATGGCAGTTATCAGACAAGAGGATGATCTTCCAAGGGCAGGAGTAGAAAGGTGGGTCTTCATCGTTGTCCCTTCAAGCAACACTCAGAGGACAAGATCATCAAATACCAAAGTACAGGACAGTGCTCCCTAGCTGTACTAAATTTCACTGGCTACAAAGAGTTCCAAATATCCTTTGAGCGATGGGAAAGTAAAATCCAATTGCTGCACATGTTCCTGCCATATTTCTTCCTTGCAAAGTTTTGGTAGACAAATCGAAATGCCAGTAGCGTGCAGCAGTTAGGGATGTGGCTGAAGCCAAACCCACCTTGTTTCACCACTTATCTCAACCAAACCACAGTTTTCTCTTTCTCCATAACAAGGATAATAATGGGAATTGATTCAAAGCTTATGGCAGGATTAAGTAAATTCATATGAATAAATTATTCTGAGCAGATTATCTAGCATAGGAAAACTGCTCAATAAACAACATCTATCACTATAATTATTTCTGTTGGGAATATTAATTCAGTAAGTATCAATTGGGTGCCAGCCTAATGTCTGACTCTGTGCCAAATATTGTCATCATAAAATAAAAAGGAACCATGACCTCAAGAGAGAGCAAAGAGCCTGGCATGGTGACTCAAGCCTGTAATCCCAGCACTCTGGGAGGCTGAAGCAAGAGGACTGCCTGAGCCCGCGGGTTTGAGACTAGCCTGGGGAACATGGTGCCACCTCGTCTCTACAATAAATCAAAAAATTAACCGGGCCTGGTAACGCGTGTCTGTAGTTCCAACTACTTGGAGGGCTGAGGCAGAAGGATCGCTGGAGCCCAGCAGGTGAACACAGTGAAGGTCATGAGCGTGCCACGGCACTCCAGCCTGGGCAATGGAGTGAGACTCTGACTCAAAAAAAAAAAAAAAAAAGAGAGAGAGAGAGAGAACAAAGACAATAGAACAAAAACTGACTGGAATATAGAATAGAGAGTAGAGTGCCTTCTGAGAGAGTGTGTCTCATGTCTAACCTCTCTGGTAGATTGTGTCTTGACATGAGTCCTCTCACAAAAGCAAATCCTGAGACAATGATACAAGAGCAAGCATTTGCTATTGGAGAGGACCCCACAAAACAGCTGTAAAAGAACAGGGAAATGAGCCAAGAAGAGAAGGAAATGAACAGTGGCTATGTTATCAAGCGGGTGATCACTATGGGACACTGCATCTTGGTCCTGCTGGGACACTCTGGGAGACTCTGAGAGACAGTGTAGAACATGCCTCAGCATGATTCCACCAGAAGTCAAGGAATCTGGGATGTTTTCCCATCTGTCATTCAACAAAAAATGTTGCTTTTGCCAACATTCGCCCTAGAAATTGAGTGCACCCTGCTTACTCGAAAATAGCCCTCAGGCAGAGAATCTCAGTTGTTAACAATAAACAGCCTTTGAAGAAGGAAGTGAATACAGAAGGGATTAAAGTGGGGGTGAGGAAATGGCAATGTCTAAAAGAGAGATTCAAAATAAAGGCAATATTCATGTGTCCCTGGTTTGGTTGAAGACTTTTGAGATTTCAGGGGTTGTTGGTACTTCTAACCATTAATAATGAAATATAGTTTGAATTGAAAAGAGCCAGAAAAAATATTGGATGAGATACCAGGATGGAAGAAACAGATGAGTTTCACGTAAACAACTCAGGGAAAAAAAATCTTCCAAGAAAAGTATATCATTTTCTGTGGGCCTGGGGCATTGATAATGAGAAGTAAGGTCAACTTTGATACAGTCTAAAAGTGTATCTATGAACCAGGTCAAAAAACATGTAGCTACTTGGGATCTCGAGCATATTATCTCTACCACAGAGCAGGTAGTGGAACTTGCTCTGAGCATTTGTGTGTCCCTCCCTATCCAAAGAATAAGCCCCATTTTTTGATACTTTGCTGCATTTGAGAAGCTGTAACCGACTTCACTTTCTACAGCCTCCATGCAAAACAGGTTAAAATATCCTCAATCCAAAGATGATAAGTAACCCACCAAGATCATACCACTAGTCATGACAATCTGACCAAATCTCCATCCACCTTACTCTCCCTGTTTTTGTAAAGCACAGCCTTTGCCATGTACTGAGCTAGGAAATGTGGCACAAATAATCTCAGTTAATCTCAGAAAGCCATCTTCAGCAGTGAACCAAGAACGCAATCTTGATTCTACTCTGTTTCTCTGGACCATAGTTCTCCCTGACAACTCCAATGCAGTCTGTTCACCCCTAACCATCCAATTAAATCTCAGACTAAAAACCTGACAAGGTAAACCTGACCATTTCCCTTTTTCTCTTCTTAACTAACATATCCCATTTTACATAAAAAAGCAATATAAAAGTGTTTAGAAAATATTTAGAAACTGTCAGACTAAGAAATAAAAAGGGAATGTTTGCTGAAGTCACTGAAATTAAATAGTGGTTAATTATTATTTATTTTATTAAGCTGTGGTGATATGTATATCAACATTTGCTCTGAATAAAGCTCTTTATCTAAGGCAGGAGGCTGGTTTGGACTTATTTCAATATGTTATAGTGCAGAGAAATGGTTTCAGGGACACCACTGGGAAAAAGTTACATTACTTTAAATTGTACATGTCTTTAAATGTAAACTCTTTTTTAGCCATCCTGCTGGCAGATTCATGGTTTTGAATTTCCAAGTATCAGACTATTTATATGTCAGATTTTCCCAGTCAAAAACAGAGTTCCTCAAATGCTAATGGTCCTTGGTCATCACCATCAACTGGAAAATGTGTTAAACTACAAATTCTCATGGGATTCAGATAGAAAATTCAGGCATTCTCTCTCTCTTTCTCTTTCTCTCTCTCTCTCTCTCTCTTTTTCTTTGTGTGTGTCTATGTATATTTTACAAACTAACCAGTTGATTCTCATAAAGGTAATTCTCAAAACAATATTATACACATAATAAGATAAGTTTATGCTTATTCTGAAAAATAATTTGGCAGCATGAATCAAGAAATTTGACATCATAACTTTACTTCTGGAGATGTATCCCACAGAAAACAATTTACAGATGTAAAAAGGTCATGTGTGGTGTGACCCCATTCCTCATTGTCTTAAAATAGTGTTAACCTAAACAAACAAACAAAGGCTAATTTAGGAGAATGTAAATTAATGCAAATTATTTAATTATCATGAAACTCAGTTTCCCTAATTTTAACAATTAGAATTCTCATCTAACAGAACTGTTAAAATTATAATATAAATGTCTGATAAAAACTTACTCTGTACCGTCTAAATGGTAATATTGATGCTTTCTCTCTCCCTACACCCATTGAAATATTATACAGACAATAAACTAAGGTGTACGATTGAATACATTTCAGAGATGTTAAGTGAAGAAACAAGATTAGTATTATAAGTATAACATCAGGAAGTTGACAAATATGTGTTGTCACCTATTATGTGTCAGGTACTATGTAAAGACTCCAGGAAACAGTGATTAGTGAAAGAGACTTAAATTCTTTTCTGCAGAAACTTGCATTTTGGTGTAGGGGTAAGTAAACTTTTCCCAAAAGGATCAAATAGTAAATATACTATCATTGTCATAGCCACTCAGTTCTGTTATTTTAGTATGAAAGTATAGAATGGGCCACTGGATGGGTTTATCAACTTAGTGTACTCTGGTCCTCCCTTTCTCTCATATAGTTCTCAGATTAACTATAAAATGTGCTGGGAATGCAACATTCTGTGATAAGGAAAAACTGACCCGAACAATCTGGCTATGTTCCTGTACCTTCCAGAACAGGATATCCTGGAACAATTTAGCCCAACAGTCCAAGTATTCCCTGGGATACAAAAATCCAGAGTGAATGCTTTCAGGGTCTCTCAGCTGCAGAGCAAAGAGGGACCCATGCAGATGAGACTCCATCTGCCCTGACAGCTTTCCTGAGCCTTGGGAAACCAGATTGCCATAAATTCTAGTTCTCTGTTGTCTGTTGCTGCCCATCTGTGAATAATAAAGCTGATTCACTTGATTTGTTGTGTGAGTCTTCTGTGTCACCAGACTTGTATAAATGGTAGAGTAACTGATGGGTGCATGGTGAACCTGCTTCACAGAAAACACCCATAAGCAGGGCAAAAAATGGGTGTTGCTATTTTCCAATAGAATTTTATTTAGAAAAGCAGGCAGTGGACCAGGTCAGATTTGGCCCGCAGGCTGTAGTTTGCTGGCCCCTAATCCAACTATTACTGCTATGAAGAAAAAAAATGATAACACTATGTATACAATCAAAGACTAGCAAGGAAATGTTCCCAAGGTTAAAATAGGTGGAAGTTGAATTACGCATAATTGTATTTCTTTTGTATACATTTTTGTGTTTTACAAAATGCCTCAAATGAGTATATAGCACCTTCAAAAGGAAAGGGGAAAAAGAAACATTTGAAAATGTTTTTGCATTATCTGAACTCTTGGAATAGTATGGAGGCTCTAACCTGAGATTAAAATATTCCCATAATGATGGATGTGTTAATTAACTTGATTTAACCATTTCACAATGTATACATGATTTTTAAAAATCAAATTTTGCACCATCAATATGATACATACAGTATTCATTTCTCAGACCTGAATAAAGCTGGAGAACAAAACTCTGTCATAAAGTATTGATAAGATATACTGTTTGGAAAATGAGGGATATCAAGGCAATAGGTGCAACATCAGAAACCACATTGCACTTTTGAACCTAGAGCTCTGTGACTGCTCTTTCTCTGACAATTTCACAGCTGTGCAGAATTTTAGGATTTTATATGTGTGCATTTATGTATTTATGCAGCTGTGGTATGGATGATCTCATTCTTTTTGTTACACATAAACTCAGGAGGTCACTTAATCAAAACCAACTACATTCAATGGTTGTTTGTAATTTGTTTAGCACAAAGCTAGAAGCTGTAAAACATAAAATGAGACACCACCATCTCGACTCTCAAGAGTGACTTAAAAAAGAAAAAATTCCAGGATACTGGGCATGGTGAAGCAGATAGTGCTGAAGCATTTTCAGTTGCTGATAATGCTAGCATCTTGCTGCTACTTCTCCTGTTGATACATGTGATAGTTTGATTTGTGCCTCCCAAAAAGATATGTTGGAGTCCTAACACCCTTGTGGAGTTAGAATTTGAAATGTTTATGCATTATCTGGATGTAACCTTATCTGGGAATAGGGTTTTTGCAAATGTAATTGACTTAAGATGAGGCTATTAGGGTGGGCCCTAAACCAATGTGACTGGTGCTATTAAAAGATTAAACATATTTGGACACAGAAACACAGGGAGAATGTCATGTGAAGACCCAAGCAGAGATTGGAGTGATCTGTCTGCAAGCCAAGAAATTCAAAGAATTGCTAAACCACCAGAAGCTGGGAAAGAGGCAGAAAATGCCTTCTCCGTCGAGGACTTCATAAGGAAATAATCCTGACAACACCTTGATTTTGAACTTCTAGCTTCTAAACCTGGGAAATAATACGTTTATGTTGTGTAAAACCTCCAAGTTTGTGGTGCAATGTTTGGAAGCATATCATGTGTGATCCCTAAGAGCATATTTTTTTAAGGAACATATATTTGGTAAATAGTGTCTAGATTGTTTCCAACAATTCTTCTTAACCCTGTGAACAAACACTGATCTTCAAATCAAGGAGTAGAGGTTACAGATGTTTTGCCTTTCTTTTTTTTTGAGTTGGAGTCTCACTCTGCCGCCCAGACTGGAGTGCAGTGACTGCTCCTGGTCACTGCAGCCTCGACCTGCTGGGCTCCAGCGATCCTTCCGCCTCAGCCTTCCAAGTAGCTGGAACTACAGGCTCGCACTATCATGCCCGGCTAATTTTTTTGATTTATTTTAGAGATGAGGTCTCACCAAGTTGCCCGGGCGGGTCTCAAACCCGCGGGCTCAGGCAATTCACTCACCTCAGCCTCCCAAGGCGCGGGATTACAGGCTGAGCCACTGAGCCTGGCCCTTTCTTTGAACAATAGAATGAAATGATGTTCTGGAACTACCATGCCCAAACCTTGAGAGGACAGGCAGTTTCTGTTTCTTCTTTTCTGGAGCTCACCACCCCCCATGCTCCGAGAAAGTCCCAGCTAAACGACTGAACAAGTAGAGATCACTTAAAGAGTGACCCTGCATGATGAGAGTCTATCTTGGGTGTTTTAGTCACATCTGAGCTCTTAGTTAGTTGTGGTGACTTGAGTAACCTTATGCGAAATCACAGCAAACAGGACTACCTAGCTAAGCTCTGCCCCAATTCTTCATCTATAGAATTGTGATAAATAATTTAAAAATTGTTTTTGTTTTATTTTACAGAGTTTGGGACTGTTTACTATAGAATGATGGATAACTGACATAATGTGTATGAATGTAAAGTGATGGAAGTAGAAATAGGGAAATGAGCAACTGGCCACACTATAATGGATTAAGACAAAAGTGATTGGAGGAAGAAGGTGAAGGTTATTGTGATTAGGAATTTAGCAGTGAAAGTACAGAAGTCAATATGCTAAGAACTAGAGATAGATTGAGTTTGTAGATTTTGTTGTTTCTAGGTCAGGGCAAGTCAAATGTGCTTGTACAAATTTTTAAAAACGCCAAAGATTAAGAAGTCCTTGGTCATCTTCAATTTTACTTTTAACTTCAAGTCATTCAAAGGATTTTCCCCACACAGTTTGGTCTAAAAAGCAGAAGCCTAATATGGTTCTTCCCTGGATCTTCTCATTCTGTGCTTCTTAGCATTGAGGTTTCTCAATCTTCTTCTTCCTCTTCTTCTTCTTCTTCTTCTTCTTCTTCTTCTTCTTCTTCTTCTTCTTCTCCTTCTTCTTCTTCTTCTTCTCCTTCTTCTTCTTCTTCTTCTTCTTCTTCTTCTTCTTCTTCTTCTTCTTCTTCTTCTTAGTAAAAATGTTATCTTGTCTTTTTAAAGCAATATAACTTTTTATAATAAATGTCATGTATGTAGCACTCTCATTCTTTAAATATTTTAAGAAGGCTCTAGCTCAGCTCTTCTGGCACCAGCATGCAAATTATTATTCAGGCATGAGCAATGTACTATTTAATGTCCTTGTGTTTCTGTGTATAATGCTTCCTAAATATTCTAAACACTACAGTTGCTTCTTCTCATCCCCTTTCTATTCCATATAAGTATACATGGCAATCAGTAGGGCGAATGCATGCTTATGTGTGAAAACTGAGGGTAAATGGCGCCTCCTTGAAGCCTATCTTGCAATCTTCCACATATTTTTTACTGTGCTTTTTACATGCCTCTAACCTGAAACTTTTTGAGTGTATATATGTTTTCACTATGTGTTGGAGTGTCACAATGGCTATGTTTTTCTTATGTATTCCTCTAAGCTCAGTATTTAACTTGATTCCCAGCACATAAAATTTCTTAATAATATGAACTAATAAATGAACATATTATTTGGTATCAGAATCTGCAACATTATGATCTTGAATGGTTTGTCTAACATCTCAATGCATGAGTACTTCTATCTCTGGCTGAGAGAAAGTTATCACAGCTTGCTCCTATCTAGTCTATGCTACCTTTCTGAAGTTTAACCAGTTAATCATTAAAGAGCACTCAGAAGAAAAGAGATAAAGAACAGTGCCACATGGTAAAAAAGTCCTGAGGCATCCCAAAGAGACTTGCCAATAAATGAAAAGTCATGGAATGCAGCTTCAAGCACCAGATATTCTGACAGCTGCAAAATCTTGTCTGCATGTCATGCTGGTGTCAGGGATCCTGGAGACCAACTATGAGCCCTGCTGATTGATGCCCATGGTCTTAGCTCTGCTCACACCTGTTATGATGTATCACTGAAATGTGAACATGTAACACCTCTGCAGTTGGCTCTGATATTCAATTTCACATGTGCTCTTTATTTACCTTTATAGCCTTTAAGGAGCAAGCTGATTCATACCACAGAACCCTAAAAAGACTCAGAAACTGAACTACTACATTCCAGGGCTAATGTCAATCTGTTTCAGAAAATCCTGATCTTGAACTCCTGTGAGATTATAAATCACTATAGAAGGTTTGCAACTGTTGTAGATAACTTTCTCTCAGCCAGTTGCTATATAAAACTAAAAATTTGAAGCAGGTTAACTTCTTAGGAAAAAAAAAATCAGTCTCGAGGAGGAAGAAACCCACAAGTAAGGAGGAATGGGGCTGTGGCAGCATAAGGAGGTTCAGTGGAGATTGACAGAGTCAGAATCTTCAGTATTATCCTTTGTCACTTCTACAAGATCTATGTGAATATTTATTCTATTTACATTTAGGCTTATAGAAACATTGGGAAATGAGATCTTCCTAATCTGAAGACACTGGTAAGGCTGAAAGGTGGGCCTAGCTCTAAATCCTGTAAGGAACACTAACCTTCAGTCCACTTGAGTCTTTGTTATCTTGCTCTCTGTTTCAGTTTGATACAGGTGTGAGATTTCATGAGGGGGTCTGCCCCTGCCAGATTCCACAGGAGTTGTAGCTGTACCAGCAATCGCTACTCTAATTGTGAGAGCTTCACTAATCAGTAAACTTGACTGGTCTTCTCAGATGATCTAGTCCCAGGATGCAGAGTGGACAGAGCTGTTTCTCCCAGAACCTAAGTTCTCTTTGGTCTGCGCATGGCTTCAGATTCTAATTCAAGAGAATATTTGAGAATAATGAACCAAATATATAGAAATTCTCAGTTAAGCATGTAAATATATACATTTACTTTACATCCTTCCTAAATTATAGTACAGAATTAAAGATGTGAACAATGGAAAGGAAGGAAGCATGCTATTTGAGAAGTAGTGAGGCTAAACAGTCAATTAAAAATATTAATTAAACCAGTTTTGGATCCTGAAAATAGTATGGGCAAGTGATAACTGACTCAGTGTATCTGACAAAGCTGAACGTGTACCATAATAAAGCCTTTAGCCGGGCTCGGTGGCTCAGCCTGTAATCCCACGCCTTTGGGAGGCTGAGGTGAGTGGATTGCCTGAGCCCGCAGGTTCGAGATCCGCCTGGGTAGCAAGACCTCATCTCTACAATAAATAAAAACATCAGCCGGGAATGGTAGCGCACGCCTGTAATTCCGGCTACTTGGAAGGCTGAGGCGGAAGGATCGCCGGAGCCCAGCAAGTGGAGGCTGTGGTGGCCGAGAGCGGCCACTGCACTCCAGTCTGGGCGACAGAGTGAGACTCCAACTCAAAAAAATAAATAAATAAAATAAAAAAAATAAAGCCTTTAAGGAGCAAGCTGATTCATACCACACAACCCTAAAAAGGCTCAGAAACTCAACTACTACATTCCAGGGCTAATGTCAACCTGTTTCAGAAAATCCTGATCTTGAATTCCTGTGAGATTATAAATCACTATAGAAGGTTTGCAACTGTTGCAGGTAAATAAAGTTATAGAATTTCTTCTCATGTCCGACTCTGCTGACTGGTTAAAGATTTCGTCCCAAAATAAGATTTTTTTTTAATTGTTTGTTTTTTGAGTCAGGGTCTCACCTCATCACCCAGGCTAGCATACAATGAAAGGCACAATCATTGCTCCCCATGGTCTTGACCTCCTGGGCTTAGGCAATCCTTTCATTTCACACTCCTGAGTAGCTGGGACTATAAGCATTCAACACCATGCCCAAGATTTGTTGTTGTTGTTGTTGTTTGTTTGTTTGTTTGTTTTTGTAGATACAAGATCTCACTGTGTTGTCTAGGCTGAATTTGATCTCCTGGGTTCAAGCAATCCTTCCCCTTTGGCCTCTCAAAGTGCTGGGATTACAGGCATGAGCCACCAAGTCTGACAACTTTTTAAATTTTGAGAAACAATCAACAGATATGTTTTCCCTGACTGGGTTTCCTGATACTTGGGTTTGTCCAGGATCTGCTCCCAAATTTTCTTTTTCCACTTTGTACTCTAGAACAAGTTTTTGGAAGTGGAGATCATAAATACTAACGAAACTGGAGAACATTAAAATCAGAGTTACTTAGAAAATGCCCCCTAAGTAAATATACATATTATATATACATGAATATTTTCTTTCACTTTTCTGAACGGTTTCCATTTGAATGAATGATGAAATTAAACTGGACTTTTTGTTTTTTTTCTTTTGGTAAGTTAGCTAATATTTAATATGATGAAAAAACCTGAATAAACCAAGTTGGTATGCTTCATCATTCAGAATGATATAAACAAGCCCTTTTGCTATTCATTTTGAATTTTCTTTCTTCTAAACAATAGTATATTTGTCCATCTTGAAGAAGGATGTTCTTGGAACCAAATGGTAGCAATTTCCTAAGTTACCAACAGTGAGGGCTCTTCATTCATTTCTCATGCATTTTTCATGTGAAATCTCACAGACAAAAGCAATGGGATTTCTAGTCTGTTCACATTCTTGTACTATTACTGTATTTTCCTACTCCATTCCCCTTTGCTAAAAAGAATAACAATTCCCAGATGATATAGTCTAGCAGAATAATAAACCTGAGCATCTTACAAAAACAGGTTCTTCAAGATGTCAATGGTTTCTTTTGTACTCTCCTCCTCCTCCTTCTTTTTTCCCTTCTTCTAATATTGGTGCCTAATTATAACTGAAATAAAGTTGTCCAAAGAAGACATTTAAGTCTATTTAAAAACTTGAAAAACATAAACAGGCAGAGTAGTTTTAACTGTTGTAGTCTTAGTGGTACAGATTATATATATTTTAAGACTTGAACTCTCTCCTTCCCTATCTTTCTGTTTTTAAAAATCTCAAATTTATTTGTCATGATAGATCAAAGAGAAAAGATTTTTTTCTCCCACTGAGCTTATTGCTTCTCAGGGTAAACAAAAGACAGTGAGTTACAGGCAAGAAAAAAATGTGTGGTGATCCGGCTCCATTGCATTTTATAAGACAAACTAAATGGTGATTTTTGCCATTCGCTTATCAAAGAGAAGGCACAGTATTCCTATTTTGCCCTAATAGCTCTGAGATATATTATAGTGTAGTACCTTGGCCTTATTTTGAAAGTCAGGAATTCTTGCTATCCCTTATTATTTTCTCCATTTTACATAATGAAATGCAGAGAGTGCTGTGACCTCAATACTACTTAGGCCACCATGGGCATGCTTTTGAGCTTTATTGCTGTCTATTGTAAAATGAGGTTACATTATTCTTTTTTTTTTTTTTTTTTTGAGTTGGAGTCTCACTCTGTCGCCCAGACTGGAGTGGTACAGTTCAAGGCCACCACAGCCTCGACCTGCTGAGCTCAGGAGATCCTTTCACCTCAGCCTTCCAAGTAGCTGAAACTATGGGTACATTATTGTAGAGACTGGCCTTGAACCCCTGAGCTCAGGCAATCTTCTCACCTCGGCCTCCCAAAGTGCTTGGATTACAGGCTTGAGTCATCGTGCCCGACCTAGGTTACAATATTCTACCTGGGCATGAGTTTACCTGGACTTGGAAGAAAATAATTCTGTCAACTTACTCTTGTTAGTCTACTTGTCATCTACATATAAATGTGTATGTGTGTGTGCATGTGTGTGTATACAGGTATACATCAGAGATGTTGAAGGTTTGCTTCCAGAGTACCTCAATAAAGTAAATATTATAATACTGTGTAGTCACACAAATTTTTGGTTTCTCGGTGCATATAAAAGTTATGTTTATACTATACTGTAGTGTATTAAGCATGCAATAACATCCTGTCTTCAAAAAAAAACAATGTGTGTACAGCAATTTTTAAAAATGTAGTACCGTCTAAAAATGTCATTGATAACCTAAGCTGCATCATCATCTTTTTGCTGGTAGAGGGCCTTGCCTAGATAAGCATGGCTGCTGACTGGTCAGGGTGATGGTTACTAAAGACTAAAATGGTTGTGGCCATTTCTTCAAATAGGACAACAAGAAAGTATTCCACACCAATTGACTTTTCTTTTCATGAAAGATTTCCCTATAGCATGCAATTCTCTTTGATAGCATTTTACCACAATGAACTTCTTTCAAAATTACAGTAAATCCCCTCAAATTCTCTTGCTGCTTTATAAACTAAGTTTACATAATATCCTTAATCCTTTTTTGTCATTTTAACAACGTTCATAGCATCTTCAATAGGAGTATAGGAGTATATTTCATCTCAAAGAACCACTTTCTTCACTGGTTCATAAGAAACAAAACTTCATCTGTTCAAATTTTATCGTGTGACTGTAGCAATTTAGTCACATCTTCGGGTTCTACTTCTACTTCTCTTACTGTTCCCACCACACCTACAGTTACTTTCTCCACTAAAGTATTGAAATCCTTAAAGTCATTTATGAGGGTTGGAAACAACTTTCCCCAAATTCCTGTTAATATTCATATGTTAGCCGGGCTCGGTGACGCAGCCTGTAATTCCGCGCCTTTGGGAGGCTGAGGTGAGTCGAATGCCTGAGCCCGCGGGTTTGAGACCTGCCTGAGCAGCGAGACCTCATCTCTACAATAAATCAAAAAATTAGCTGGACGTGGTAGCGCATGCCTATAATTCCGGCTACTTGGAAAGCTGAGGCAGAAGGATCGCCGGAGCCCAGCAGATCAAGGCTGCAAAGGCCGGGAGTGGCCACTGCACTCCAGTCTGGATGACAGAGTGAGACTCCAACTCAAAAAAAAAAAAAATCATATGTTAACCTTAATCATGAACATTCTTAATATCTAGAATTAATCCTTTCCATAGGTTTGCAATTTACTTTACACATTTCCAACAGAGGAATCACTATCTTTGATTGCTATGGACTTACAAAATATAGTTCTTAAATAAGAAAACTTGAAAGTTGAATTTGCTCCTTTATCCATGGGCTTTGGATTGGATGTTGTGTTGACAGGCATGAAAACAACAGTGAGGCCGGGAAGATGGCAGCTGAGCCAGTCAGACTATGCGAGTCCCCATGTGAGTGAGTGAGTATATGGGAAATGTTGTGTACATGCTAGTGAGTGAGTGGGTGTGTGAGTGACTGACTGAGTGAGGGCTAGGGAGGTAGCAGCCAGGGCTCTCCTGGCGCAGTGGCTGGTGCCACAGCTGCTGGGCTTGGACCTTAGTGATTCCTGGGACACAGAAGCCAAGTGCCATCTTCTTTTTTTTTCTTTTCTTTTCTTTTTCAAATCAGCAAACTCTCCCTGGGAAGAAAATGCTGGGAGAGATTGTCTAAGTGGTGACTTGAGAGCAAGTGGCCAGGCCCCTGGTACAACAGCTGTTACTGCAGTTTCTTTGTTTTATCCCTGACTCTTCCCAGATTGCAGAAGCTGAGCACCATTTTTTTTTAAACAGACAAAAGTTTTCCTGTGAAAAAGCGACAAGGAGAAACAATCACCCCAGACTCTCCCTGACCATTGCAGCAAGACAGAGACTGCTGGCTCCTGATATTGCCTCACTACTTTGGTGCCTGGTAGGGCATTGGCAGCAGGAGCTGCAGAGGGAGCCCAGAGGCAAAGTCCCATGGAAGAGGACAATAGAGCCACCCCACCACCATCCTGAAGGTGGTGCAGGAAAGTGCTCCAACTTGCTCACTACAGAGTACAAACCCAAGCTCTGTGACTGGCAGATCAACTACTCATGGATTTACTGTGACCTATAGGGAATATCCTAAAAGCACAAACTTCGGAGGAACCTGACAAGTACTGAGTTTCAAGTGCCCCACCCCCTACCCTGATCCAGCTGCAAGACAAATGGTGTGACCTAAAAGGACAAGGAAGAATTCCAAAGAGATCAGTGGTGAATCCAATCTGACCTACACCTGATTGGTATCCCAGAAGAGAAAGAGAAATAGAAAACAAATTGGAGCAGGTATGCCAGGAGGCGATCCAAGAAAACTTTCCCTATCTCACCAGACATGTGACCAACCAAGCACAAGAGATACAGAGAACCCCCACAAGGCATCAAATGAGAAGACCAACCCATAGAAAAATAGCAATTCGCCTACAAAAAGTAGGCACAAAAGAAAAATTCCTAAAGGCAGCAAGAGAGAAAGGTCAGACTACCTACTGGGGAAAACCAATGAGCATAGCAACAGACCTATCAGCAGAAACACTACAAGCAAGAAAGGACTGGAGGCCTATATTCAAAGTCCTCAAAGATAAATAATTTTAACGAAGAATTTCTTATCCAGTCAAGCTCCTCTTCATCAGTGATGGAGATTTAAAATCCTTCCCAGACATCAAATCCCTATGCAGCTTCCAGACCAGCTCTACAGGAGACACTTAAAAATGTATTAAGCACAGAAGAAAGAAAAAAAAAAGAATGACCACACACCTTCCAAGAGAACAACAGAGCACAGAATCAACAGAGAATACAGCACAACAAGAAACTTGAAAACACACATACCTTAGCCCCAAAGCCAAAAGAAAACAAGTAAACAAAAAAAAACTTTATAAGAACCTCATGACAGCAACAAACAATCACATTTCAATAATCAACCCAAATGTGAATGGACTAAATGAACCACTGAAAAGACACAGAATGGCAAACTGGATTAGAATCCATGACCCAATTACTTGCTGCCTCCAGGAGACTCATCTCAGTACAAGGGATACACACACACTCAAAGTTGAAGAATGGAAAATGAGTTTCCAGCCATATGGATCACAAAAGAAGGCAGGAATTGTGATCTTAATATCAGACAAAACAACTTTTAAGCAATCAAAAATTTAAAAAGAGGCAAAAGGGCACTGCATAATGATAAGAGGTTTAATCTATCAACAAGAAATATCCATCCTATATATGTATGCACTCAACACAGGAGCACCAGGATTTATAAAGCAACTACTTAGTTAATTAAAAAAGATATTGACTCTATTATAGCAGGGGATTTGAATACCCCACTAATAACCTTAGATAGACCATCAAGGCAAAAAATCAACAAAGAGATCCAGAGTCTAACTGGATACTCGACCAAATGGACTTAATAGATACCTACAGATTATTCCACCCAACAACCACAGTATATGCATTCTACTCATTACCACATGGAGCATGCTCCAAGGTTAATCACATCCTTAGCCATAAATCAAGCATAAACAAATTCCATAAGGTTAAAATCTTGCCATGAACATTCTCAGACCACAGTGGAATAAAAATAAATATCAACACCAATAACATTTCCCCAACTCCCACAAAGACATGGACACTAAATAGCATGATGCTGAACAATTAATGGGTCAACACTGAAATCAAAGTAGAAATTAAAAGATTCTTGGAAACAAATGAAAATGAAGAAACATCTTATCAAAATCTCTGGGATTCCATGAAAACAGTTCTAAGAAGGGGAATTTATATCTCTACAAGCACACATCAAGAAAACCGAAAGACCACAAGTGGAGAACTTAATAAATCACCTAAGGAAGCTGGAAAGAGAAGACCACCAAATCCCCAACTTTAGCAAAAGAATCCAAATCACCAAAATAAAGCTCAAATACGGGACATAGAAGAAAAAAATTTCATAGAAAACATCAACAAAACAAAAAGCTGATTCTTTACAAGAATTAAGAAGATTGATGGACCCCCTAGCCAGAATGACCAAGAAAAAGAGAGAGAAAGCCCAAATAAACACAATCAGAAATACAAAAGATCAAATCACAACTGACCTTGAAGAAATACAAAAGATTATCAGTTATTACTATGCACACCTATATGGAATAAACTTGATAACCTAAATGAAATGGAGGACTTTCTGACATCCACACAACCTCACCAGGTTGAAACAAGAAGACACTGAGACACTAAATAGACATATAATAACCCAGGAAATTGACTCTGTCATGTGAAAATTACCTACAAAAAAAAAATCCCTGGACCAGATGGCTTTCCAGCAGAATTTTACAAAACGTACAAGGAGGAGCTGATACCCAATATTGAAAGTATTCCAGGCAATTGAGAAAGATGGAATTCTCCCCAAATCATTTTACGAAGCTAATATGACATTGATACCCAAGCAGAGTAAAAATCCAACAAAAAAGAGAACTACAAGCCAATATTCCTTATGAACATAGATGCAAAAATCCTCAACAAGATTCTAACAAATCGAATCCAAAATCATATTTCAAAAATCAACCACCATGACCTAGTAGGATTCATCCCCAGGATGCAGGGCTGGTTCAGCATTCACTAGACCATAAATGTAATTAAAGACATCAACACATGTAAAAACAAGAACCACATGATTATCTCATTAGATGCAGAAAACGCTTTTGATAAAATCCAACATCCTTTCTTATTAAAATCCAACATCCTTTCTTATTAAAATCCAACATCCTTTCTTATTAACACTTTTGATAAAATCCAACACCCTTTCTTATTAAAAACCCTCAAACATCTAGGTATAGCAGGAACATACCTCAAAATAATAAGTGCCATCTACGATAAGTGCACAGCTAACATATTGCTAAGTAGACAGACTGGAAACATTTCCCTAGAAAACTGGAACAAGACAAGGTTGCCTACTCTCACCCCTCTTGTTCAACATTGTGTTGGAAGTCCTAACTTGGGCAATGAGACAAGAGAAGGAAATCAGGGGTATCCAAATAGGAAAAGAGAAAGTCAAGTTATCCCTCTTTGCTGATGATGTGATCCTATACTTTGAAAATCCAAGAGAATCTGTCAAAAACATGCTTGCACTGATAAAGGACTTTGACAAAATCTCAGGGTATGAATTAAATGTGCAAAAGACAGTTGCATTCCTATACACCAACAACAAACAGGCAGAGGCTCAAATTTAAAGCAAAATCTCATTCACAATAGCCACCAAAAAAATGAAATACCTCAGCATCTTCCTAGCTAGAGAAGAGAAAGACCTTTACAATGAGAACTATAAAACACTGCTCAAAGAAATCCAAAAAGACACAAACAAATGGGAAAATATTCCATGCTCATGGATAGGAAGAATCACCATTGTTAAGATGTCCATCCTACCAAAGGCAATCTATAGATTCAATGCAATATCCATTAAGTTGCCAATATCGTTCTTCTCAGACCTGGAAATGACAATACAGAAATTCATATGGAAACATAAATGACCACAAATAGCTAAAACATTCCTTAGCAAAAGAAACAAAGCAGGAGGTATCATACTTCCAGACTTCAAACTTTACTATAAGGCTACAGTAATCAAAACAGCCTGGTATTGGTACAAGAACAGGCACATAGACAAATGGTACAGAATAGAGGTTCCGTAGGCAAAGCCTCAATTTCTCAACCAACTCATCTTGACAAAGCCTCCAACAACAACCACTGAGGAGAGAAGAACCTATTCATTATATGGTGCTGGGAAAACTGGCTGATCACATGCAGAAGATTGAAACAGGACCACTACATATCACCATACACAAAAATTATCTCTAAATGCATCAAAGACCTAAATGTAAAACCTCAAACTATAAGAATCTTAGAAAACGTAGGAGACACTCTTATGGAAATTGGAACTGGCAACCAATTCCTATTCAGAACCTTAAATACCCATACCTTAAGATAGACAAGTGGGATCTCATCAAACTTAATAACTTCTGCAAAGCAAAAAAAAAAAAAAAAAAAACATCAAGCGAGCAGGGACACAGTCCACAGAATGGGAAAAAATATTTGGCAACTGTATATCTGACAAAGGCCTAATATATAGGATCTAAAAGAAATTCAAATGTGCCAAAAGGAAAAAAAAACAAACAGTCCCATTAAAAAGTGGGTAAAGGCCTGAATAGACACTTCTCAAAAGAAGATATACGGGCAGCCAACAGACACATGAAAAAATGCTCAGCCTCACTCATCATCAGAGAAATGTAAATCAAAACCACATTGAGATACCATCTAACTCCAGTAAGAATGGCCATCATTAATAAAACAAACAACAACAGATGATGGTGAGGATGCAGAGAAAAATGAACATTTTACACTGCTGGTGGGAATGCAAACCAGAGCAACCTCTTTGGAAGACAGTGTGGCAATTTCTGAAAGAACTAGAACTTGACCTTCCATATGACCCAGCACTCCCCTTATTGGGAATTTACCCAGAGGAATTCAAATCATTCTATAAAAAAGATACCTGCACACATATGTTTTTTGCAGCTCTATTCACAAGAGCAAAAACATGGAACCAATCATGTTGCTCATCGAAGCCGGACTGGATTAAAAAAATGTGATACGTATACACAATGGAATATTATGCAGCCATAAAGAAAAACAAACATATGGACTTCGCAGCAACTTGGATGGATTTAGAGTCATTCATACTCAGTGATCTATCACAGAAACAAAGAACAGAATTCTATATCTTCTCACTCATAAGTGGACCTTGAACAATTATAATTCTGTAAGAAAGGGATTGGTGGTAGTGGGAAACGATCAGGGGAGGGAGTGTGGGATTGGCAGTTGAGGGAAACTGCTAGGGGAGGGAGGGGCAAATCTCATCAACAAGGTTATCTACATAATCAACATTTGTATACCTAACCCTGAATTGTACCCCACATCTTTATAATTTAAAAAAATAGAAAGAAGGAAAGAAAGAAAACAATAGTAATCTCCTTGTATCTCTACATTAGCTGTCTTTGGTACCATAGGCATTGTCAATAAGCAGCGACTATAATATTTTAAAAGATGGTTTTTTTCTCAGCAGTAGGGTATAACAGTTGACTTAACATATTCAGTCAACTATGCTATAAAGATATGTGCTGTCATCCAGGTTTTGTTGTTTCATCTACAGAGCATAGGTGGAGCAGATTTAGCATAAATTTTTAATTTTAATTTCAAGAAGTACAAGTGCCTGTTTGTTACGTGGATATAGTGCATACTTGTGAGGATTTGGCATCTGGTACCCCCATTTCACAAACAGTAAACACTGTATCCAAGCTTCTGAACCCTCACCTCGCTCCACATCTCTCTCCTTTTGGTGTCTTTTTATAGCTGCGTACTATTTCATGGCGTGCGTATACCACATTTTCTTTATCTAGTCAATCATTGATGGATACTTAGGTTGACTCCATGACTTTGCTTATGTGAATAGTGCTGCAATGAATATACAAGTACAGGTATCTTTTTAATATAATTGTTTATTTTCTTTTGTAAACTCAATAATGGGATTGCAGGGTTGAATGGTAGTTCTATTTTTAGCTCTTTGTGACTTCTCCACACTGCTTCCCATAGAGGTTGAGCTAGTTTACATCCCTACGAACAGAGTACAAGTATTCCCTTTTCTCCCTATCCAAATTTTTAACAATCCTAGATTTTCAGAATGGTAGATGAGTGCTCGCTAAAGTCACCAGATGCATTAGCTCCTAACAAGAGAGTCAGCCTGTCATTTGAAGCTTTGAAGACAGACATTGACTTCTCCTCTCTAACTATGAAGGTCCTAAAATGGCATCTTCTTCTAATAAAAGGTTGTTTGTCTATACTTCAAATGTGTTATTTAAGTGCAACTGCCTTCATTAATTGTCTTAGCTAGATCTTCTGGATAACTTGTTGCAACTTCTCCATTAAGACATACTGCTTCACCTTGCATTTTTATGTTATGTTCCTTAAACCTCATAAACCAAACTCTGCTAGCTTCAAACTTTTCTTCTGAAGCTTCCTCACCTCTCTCAATCTTTGTTGATGTAAAGAAAATTAAGACCTTGATTTGAATTAGGCATTGACTTAAGAGAATGTTGTGGCTGATTTAATCTTCTCTGCAGACCACTCAATCTATTTTCATATCTGCAATAAGGCTGGTTTGCTTTCTCACGTGTTCATTGGAGTAGCACTTTTAATTTCCTTCAAGAATTTTTTCTTTGTATTCACAATTTGGCTAATTGGCACAAAAAAATCTAGTTTTCAGCCTGTATCAGCTCCCCTCATGCCTTCCTCATGAAACTTAATTATTTCTAGCTTTTGACTTAAAGTGAAAGACATGTGACTCTTCCTTTCATTTGAACACTAAGAGACCGTTTTAGAGTTATTAATTGTCCTAATTTCGATATTATATGTCTCAAGGAATAAAAAGGCCTTAGAAGACGAAGAGAAACTGGAGAACAATCAGTCAGTGTAGTAGTAAGACATACACATTATTTATCAGTTAAGTTTTCTGTTTAATATGAACATGATTAATGGCACCCCGAAGCAATTACAATAGTGATATCAAAGATCACGATCACAGATCATCATAACTTATTTAATAATAATGAAAAAGTGTAAAATATTGTGTGAATTACCAAAATGTAATAGAAAGACAAGCAAGTGCATGCTGATAAAAAAGTGGCACTGATAAACTTAATCCACACAAGGTTGTCAAAAAACTTCAATTTATGAAAAAACTTCAATATCTGTGAAGCACAATAAAACAAGTTATTGCTGAATATATTCATTTACATTCATGTGTGTGTGTGTGTGTGTGTGTGTGTGTGTGTGCAAGGAGAGACACAGAAAGATAAACCAAGACAGAGAAAGAAGAGTAAAATAAATAATACAAAAAGCAGAGGATTAAGATGAATATTTATGTGTATGCTCATATATTTGTGTGTATGTATATGCATATATAAACACACCCAGCTATTATTTAACTGTGGCATAAAACAATGATTACATCAACATGATAAAAAAATATTCTTAAAAGAAACATTTTTCTATACATTTATAGGAATGCAGATTAAAACACAACAAATTTAATCCATCCACATTGTCATTTTGTTTGTTCAATGTGAGCACTGCATAGAAGGTAGAATTAGGTTTACCTGAATATATTACATGAATATTTGCCAGTTTGATCTTTGTGCAGCACAAATGGGTTTCATGAATTAATGTCAACTCTTGTTCTTTTTCAGATGCTGTCAAATTTCTGTCATTTTAAAAATTCAGCTATTTGATGAGGGGAAAAAACACTGTAGCAGAGGGTATAATTTTGGAAATAAAAACAGCCCTTAATGGTAGCTGTGGTGTGTGTGTGAGAGAGAGAGAAGGAGAGAGAGAGAGAGAGAGAAACAAGAGGGTAAGATATAAAGGAGAATTTCATATCATAATAATACATACTTTTAAAAATAAAAATAGCGGCCTTATTTTTAAGAATTTATTTTAAAGGTTGCTATGTCACCATAGAAGAAATGGATTAGGTTCATGATTGTTCCTTAATGCTCACTGAACTAAAAAGTCAGTTTTAGGGCATTTAATCAAGAAACTTGAAAGGTGTTTGTCTTACCTCAGGAGATGTAAATCTATAGACAATGTAAAATTAATGTTAGTAACTATTTTGTTAATTTTATGGCATTTTTCTCTGTGGATCATAACCAGAGTCTATCATTTATTCCACAAATAGAAGGATAATTTATTGAGGTATTTATTTATATTTTGGTTTTATTATTCTACTAAATGGAACAAGCCGGGCGCGGTGGCTCAAGTCTGTAATCCCAGCACTTTGAGAGGATGAGGCTAGAGGATTGCCTGAGCTACGAGTTCGAGACCAGCCTAGGCAACTTGGTGAGATCTCGTCTCTACAATAGATCAAAAAATTAGCCGGACCTGGTAGCGCACGCCCTTAGTTTCGGCTACCTGGAAGGCTGAGTCAGAAGAATCACCTGAGCCCAGCAGGTAAACTGCAGTGAGTATGCCACTGCACTCCAGTCTGGGTGACGGAGTCAGACTCTGACTCAAATTTTAAAAAAATAAAAATAAAATAAAAAGATGGAACATACCATTCCTCTCAAATTCCTTCAAACGTTTTGAAAGAGATTTTCACTACTTACTACAGGAAACAGCTCATTTCATATATTTTAGGACCCAAAGCAGTCCTTCTGAGACACTTCAGATATAGCTGTGCAAAATGACTTTTGTTGGAGGAGGAGAAGAAAGAAATTTCTTGGTGTGGTTCACCAACGTGGGTCAACCATGGCAGGAAAATATTTTTGAGGGGTTTTCAAAGATTGAGAAAGAAGAAGTTCAATGAATTTTCTGTGAAAAGGAGACATCCAACGAGTTCCACTGTGGTGTTTCTTAAAGGGACAGGACCATTTATGGGGTAACAAGAGAGCCCTAGAAAAGAGTAAAGTAAACAGAATTGGCTGAGACCCTAGGATCTGGGGTCAAATATCTCCATAATCAAAGTTGGCCTAGAAACAACTAAGCTTCTCTCATACATGAAACTGTAAATACTAAGATTTTGAGTGTAATAGTTGTCAAGCATGATGTAAAGGTGGATGGCTCTTCCTTAGGCATTCTTGAATGCAAAGAGTTCATAAAGTTTGAATATTCCTGAATAGGGGAAGGGCTCTCACAGCTCATGACTGCAATTGAATTTTCCAACAGTTGAGCCATGCGGATATTTCAAACCTACTTTATGTGAGTTAATTAAATGAGGAGGTTTGACTTCTTTTTCACAACTGAGATTTTGGTGTAAAACTTATAGCAGTAACACCATCTATTTTGCAGATAAATGCAGATCCACGAAAGTAATACTGTTAAATAGATGCTCTCTTTCACTAAAAGAGCTCACAGTATGGTAGAAGATGAATCGTCAGTTGTAATATTGGGTTATTGGATCACTAATAAAACAGTGGTCAGCCCAAAGAGCTGGAGACAGGCGAGGAAGAAAAGCTTTCTCTAACAAGACAACATGAGATGAGTCTTGAACGATGACTAGATATATGGCAAAGTCATTCATGGGAATAAAAAATACAAATCTGGAATAAGCTGAAGGAAAAGATGATTAATTCTGTTTTGAGCAGTGGAGTTGAATATTGCTTGTGAATTATACAATTAAAGGTCTTCAGCAGGCTGATAGGTGTTTAGGTCTATAGATTGGGTAGAGATGAGAACTGGAGATATCGAGTTATCAATGTGTCAGTGATACTGAAAGCCACGAGAATACTGAAAGTCATGAGAAGTGGTTCCAGGTCAAAAGTGTACACAGAAAAGAGAAATTTCCCTGAAGAACTTCTACACTTAAGGATTTCAACCAATGTTCATTTCTGTGTTCAAACCTCATCTCCAACCCTTAATACCGTTGATGGCCTTGGACCATCAACATTCTGGGTTTCTCTGGGGTAAACTGAATGCCTTTGTACCCTTGTCTACTTCTACACATACTTTGGCCATGTCTTTTTGCTCCTTGCTGAATCCTCCATCATTATTATTTTTCAACATCTTATTAAGATTTCTCAACCACTGATATTGCAATTCATATTATTTTAGACTTAAACCTTATAACTTTTTATCTCCTTTATGTAATGAAGACTCTGATGTCTGATTTCACTTTTTTTTTTTTTTTGATGACAGCTTTTAAGTCTCACTGCTTTTGTCCTTTTGGCTCACATCTGGGCAATCTAGTAACAAAGACTGGGTGTATCCCAACTTGCCATTTAGGTGAAGTTCCAGCTCCAGCCCAGTCCCACTCATAACCACAATAACAACGTAAGATCAGTTTTCCTGATCTCTCAAGGCATTTTCATACCACTTGAGAGCCAACTGGATCTCCCCCAAAAGTTTCATTATATAAGTAAAAGTTTGTTTGTTTGTTTGTTTTGAGTTGGAGTCTCACTCGGTCGCCCAGACTGGAGTGCAGTGGCCGCTTCCGGCCACCGCAGCCTCGACCTGCTGGGCTCCGGCGATCCTTCCGCCTCAGCCTTCCAAGTAGCCGGAATTACAGGCATACGCTACCATGCCCAGCTGATTTTTTGATTTATTGTAGAGATGAGGTCTCGCTGCCCAGGCGGGTCTCGAACCCGCGGGCTCAGGCAATCCACTCACCTCAGCCTCCCAAAGGCGCGGGATTACAGGCTGAGCCACTAAACCCGGCTAAGTAAAATTTTTAATACCCACTTTTTGTGTGTGTAGTGTCATCAGTGTCAACATCTGAACTAAATTGTGGGTGAGTGTCCATCTTTATAGGATGGAAAAAATATTTTATTGACACTTTTGTCAAATCTTGGCATAGAGAGGAAATGAATGCAAATTCTCAAACCACTGCCTTAAATGAAAGCCTTCTTGATGCCATTGATTCTGGATCTCTGAGTTGTCATTGGAAAAAAATGATACAAGCATATTTGTTCACCACCTGACATAACCCTTTATTGAAATTCCAAGTGAGTGAGAGTATCCATTAGTATATATATTTATATTATAGTTTGGTGAGAAAGGAAGTTTTCTCAATGAATGGTCTGTACAGATGAGTTAGAGTTCAAATAAGAATGTGAGAAATACTATATTCATTGGTTAGGGTGATCAGCTACTATATGTGCAACTGTCATTCTTCCAGTGATATCTCATTTGAAGAAACCACAGACCAGCCAGCATGGCTCTGCAATGTGTTCTGCTTTAGACCCAAGAAGTTAAACAACGTCCTTCCTTTATCCACACCTTGGCACTATACATAACAGAATCCAGCATGACCAGAAGAAAGAGAAGTATGTAAAGCTAACACATTCAGGAAGATATCCATAAGTTGAGAGGGAATAAAGCAACATGGAACCCAAATGTATTCTTGATATCGACTGTGTCTCTGGGATACCAGAATATTAGACTGAGGGGGTCCAGACTTGGCTCTTTAAACCTAAATTTTCACAGCATCTGAAAGGTATAATAAGTGACTCTTATGCATAGAAATGGAAAGATATACATATAGCCTTGGAATGTCTAAAGAGACTCAGTGAAGTCTTGGATAGGTCTCTTAATCTAAGACACACTACTTAGCAGGCAATGCTCAGACTTGATCTACATATGAAAGGAATAATAACCTTGCTCTTATAAACCCAGTGTCACAACTAAGGATAGCTGGCCAATCTAGATTCCCAAAGCATGTATTTCCTAGCTCCTTAGTGCAAAGACTATACTCAGGGTCTACAGATTAAGGTAGCATCTTGTAATAGTAATGGGTGGACTTTACACTGATCTAACTTATAGCTTTCGTGGGAAAAGCATATTGAAAACCTAAAACCTATTGGAAGTGAATCTCAATCAAAGATGAGTGATGCAGGGTATGACTAAGGGATTATCTCCAAAAGCTCATTAAATATGAAATCTCACAATGGCAAAAACATGGAACCAACCATGTTGCCCATCAAAGCTGGACTGGATTTAAAAATGTGGTACATATACACAATGGAATATTATGCAGCCATAAAGAAAGACAAATATATGAACTTTGCAGCAACTTGGATGGATTTGGAGTTGATCATACTCAGTGATCTATCACAGAAACAAAGAACAGAGTACCATATGTTCTCACTCATAAGTGGACCTTGACCAATTATAATACTATAAGATAGGGACTGACAGTAGTGGGAAACTATCAGGGGAAGGGGTTGGGATTGGTAGTTGAGGGAAACTGCTAGGGGAGGGAGGGGCATACCTCAGCAAGAAAGGTACCTGCATAATCAACGTTTGTATACCTAACCCTGAATTGTACCCCACATCTTTATAATAAAAAATAAATAAGCAAAATTTTTAAAATAAAATAAATAATAAATAAATAAATATGGAATCTAAGAATTTAAATGTAGTGAAAGTTTCTTGGCTTAAGGTTGGAGCAAGGATGAAGGAAAGGTGGAGCTTAATCTAAAGGAAGAAGCAAGACTAGATTGCAAGTGGCCTTGAACACTATTTTTTAAAGTTTGCAATTAATTTGTGAAAAATGGATTAGTAGGGGAAGTTTAAAAAATGCAAGCAAAGGAGTAGCATGGTTAGGATAGAATTAAGAAAGATAACAATGTTGGTTCATATGAAGAACTTGCTTAGAGAGATTTGGGAGTGGAAGTCAGGAAATCAAGTGGGTGCCTCTGACAATAATCAAGTCAAGAGATAGTGAAGGTCTGGTCTAGAGCAGTAACAGTGGAGATGGGAAGGAAGAACTAAATTGGAGATATATTTTGGTGGGGGTGTTGATTTGGGTTTGATTTTGGGGGTTTGTCAAAGAGAAAAGCATGAGAATGAATTCTGTATAACTGCCCTCCAACACTGACTAGAGGACTGTACCACCAATAGAGAGAGAAAGATTGATTTTATTTTAAAAAGTAAATAAAAGCAAGTTATCAAATGACTATTGAGTGCAAGCCAATGGGTAAATTCCTTTAAGTAGTTACTAATATTTAATCTTGACAATAACTTTATAGGGGATAGATTATTTCTCAACTTAACAAGAAACTAAAGCTTAGCAAGATTGATTAACTTCCCTGAGGTCACCTAGTTAATAAATCATAGCTACAGTTTTCAAACACAAATATGTCTGATTTCAAAGTAATTCTGATTTCTGCAATTCACAAAAAAATAATGAGTTATTTTTATGGATATGTGGCACAGGTACTTGCCTTATTATAATTGTTGTTTATTAATTAATTTGTTTATCCAGAAACATTAAAAATGTATAATATATGGACAAGATTTTTTTCAAAGAGTGTTGCACCTAGGGAAAACAGATTTCTGTTAAGTTGCTGTATTTTTCATGGAGTATTCATTCATTAATGGGCTTTCCTCTCTGGCCTAAAGGATTATTACAAATAAATGTTAGCTATTTTACTAGTAATAATAGCAGTAGTTGTATTAGTAATAGACATCTAAATATTAATGTGTTAATACTCATGTTTAACATTCCATATTTATAGTAAAAATTATGAATCTTTCTGTAATGTAGTCTTCTAGCTCATCATGGACATCAGAGTGAGGTTTTGTAACAGCCAAGACAGGTGACTTTTTCAGAGTCTCATGCCAGATAAGTAACATCCATAATTCTTGAAATTTATATAAGATTTCTCTCAGAGATATCACAGACTTACCACATTACAAGGCCATCTGGCCAAAAACATGAGTAGCAACTGAAATCTAGTTCAATTTCCCTCTGCCAAATTTCAATGTATAGTTCCTTTTTCACAGTTTCATTTTTCCTTCTCTGTCCACTTCCCAAAGTCACACATCAATGCAGTTGTGTCCCACCAAAAGAAGAATGTGTTATTTAAAATTCTCACAAAGTTGACTTGTGAACTAGGGGCTGCTACAACTGGTCTGGATGCCTACCTGTGTACTCTGACTCTATAGTTTCTGAGTAGAGAATAGTCAATACTACAGTTTACCTAAGATTAGCTTTCTAAAGGTCACATTCTAAGTACAGACAAAAATACATTTTCAAGTTGTAAGAATTTGAGAATATGATTGGAATTCTCTTAATCATTTCTAAACAATTTGTCTTTGTTTATTTACAAGTTTTTGAGGTGTAACCAAATGGATATGATTGAACAAACAGGATTAGAGAGGTAGAGTGAAGCTTATTGCTAAATTTGCCATCACATTTCTCTTAATTGTTGTTAATAACGACAATAATGTCACACTGTTAGGTCTGTTCTCAGAATATCCATACTATCTTTGCTGCTATTTTCATACTAGAAATGAATCATAGCTTGGAACTTCACAGTAAGAGAATTTTTAGGATTTTATCACATTATGCCCTGAATGAAAAATGTTTTCATCTCATTGTAAAAAAAAAAATCTGTCTGAATTCATGTTCTCATGGCAACACATTCTGAGATGAAAGGCTGCACCAAAATAGTGAAAAACATCTGAAGGTGCCATTACACAGGGGTCAGTGCTTGACCACAAGCCAGTGGGGGAAGGAAGAATATATATATATATATATATATATATGGCAAACAGAGGATGCCTCTGCTCCTTTTACTCATGCCTCTCTGCTGGAGTTTTGTATGCCTGAATTTCTCACTGCTGCCCTTTGTGACCATGAAACCTCTACTCACCCACCCATTCAATATGCTTCCCGTTTCTTTCAAGTATTTCTTTGAAGCTTATTAAAGCCACTTCTCTCACGGGCTTTTTAATTTTTCCCTTAGATAGCCTCCAAACCTGAATGCCCCTGACCTTGTTCTTTCTGGCTACTCTGAAGTTGTACCTATAGATAACAGATATTCTAATAACTGTATATAGCTTAATAATTCTCAAACTATACACATAAACAGTCAATCTCAGGAGTTCTTTAGGGAATTATCATAAAGATGACTAAAAACTCAAATAAATAGTGAAAGTCACAATTTGGATGTTTTAGATTAATCTGACCTGAATGCTCTGAGCTTGAAAAGTCAAGCTCATATGGTTAATGGGGAAGTGATCTTTTATTAGGTGTCATGGAGACTAAAACTGGGGAGATTAGTGGCTTTCGCTTCTGGTAATGGCAGACTGGGCAAGCTAGACCAATGATCTTGCTGAGAACAATTAGAATTGTTGGAAATAAAGCCTACTTGAAGACATTGAATTGATAACAAGGCTGTGAAGAATTCCCAGAAAAAAAGATTCAGGAAAAGATGAAAATTCAGAGAGGTCAGACTACCGTTTGAGGCTGCTTTTTATTTTTTTTTTTTTTATTTTTTTTTTTTTTGAGTTGGAGTCTCACTCTGTCGCCCAGACTGGAGTGCAGTGGCCGCTCCCGGCCACCGCAGCCTCGACCTGCTGGGCTCCGGCGATCCTTCCGCCTCAGCCTTCCAAGTAGCTGGAATTACAGGCATGCGCTACCACGCCCGGCTGATTTTTTGATTTATTGTAGAGATAAGGTCTCGCTGCCCAGGCGGGTCTCGAACCCGCGGGCTCAGGCAATCCACTCACTTCAGCCTCCCAAAGGCGCGGGATTACAGGCTGAGCCACCGAGCCCGGCTTATTTTTATTTTTTCCAAAGTCCTCTGCAGAGAAGCTAAGCAGTACATCTAACAATCTAATCGATTTATGGGGGATAAAAATTCTATTAAAGGCCTGCCAACTGCACATTTTCACATTTCTGAATTTGAATAGGAACAGACAATCTTTCTCTGTAAAGAATTAGATAGCAAAGATTTTTGCCTTTGTGGGTCATACCATCTTTGTTGCAGCTACTCAACTCTGTCATTATAACATGAAATTAGCTATAGATGATTCATAAAGGATGTGACTGTGTCTCAATAAAATTTTATTACAATAGCAGGCAGTAGGGATTCTTGTTAACACCTTGATTGTAGCTACCAATATATCCCAGGAAGAGTAAACTGGATGGACTACATCTCAGCTTCAATTCATATCAATTCCTGAAATTGTACTAAGGTGATCTTGGATTGTAGTGATCCTTGACACTTGTCAGATATAAATTAAAGTCGTATCTAGAGAAATATATGATGTAAGATCTCAATGTGTTTCTATAATTTTTAAACTTTTTATTTAAAGATAATTATATATATATATATGCAGTGACAAGAAAAAACAGAGAAATGCTGTATACACTTCATATATATGGTATGTAATGTAACTATATTAGTTTGTTATGGCTGTCATAGCAAAATACCACGGACAAAGGGGCTTAAACAACAGAAATTTATTTGCTGACAGTTCTTGAGGCTAGAAGTTTATGATCAAAGTGCTGGCAGGTTTGGATTCTCCTGAGGACTTGTTGCCTTGCAGATTGCTGCCTTCTAGCCATGCCCTCGCCTGGTCTTTATAAGTGTACGTGCACCCCTTATGTCTTTTCCTCTTCTTTTAAAATCACCAGTCATATTGGATTAAGGTTCCACCCTAAGAGTCTTATTTTGACTTAACTACCTCTTTAAAGACCTTTTCTCCAAGTAGGGTTACATTCTGGGGATCCGGACATTGGGACTTTACCATGTACATACCCAAGGAGGACACACTTAATCCCATAGCAGTAATTTTTTTTTTTTTTCTTTTTTGAGTCAGAGTCTCTGTCGCCCGGGCTGAAGTGCAGTGGCACGCTCATGGCCACTGCAGCCTCAGCCTTCTGGGCTCAGGCGATCCCTTCCACCTCAGCCTTCCAAGTAGCTGGAACTACGGGAGCACACCACCACGCCCGGCTAATTTTTAAAAATTTTTATTTATTGTAGAGATTAGGTCTCACTATGTTCTCCAGGCTGGTCTTGAACCCGTAGGCTCAGGGAATCCTCTCACCTCTGCCTCTCAAAGTGCTGGGATTACAGGTGTGAGTCACCGAGCCCAGCAAGTAGTAAGCTTTTGAAATTGGCTTTTCCGCTCAGCTTAATGACATTGAGATCCAACCAAGTTGTTGTGTGTGTCAATTGTTCCTTTTTTTGTTTGTGGTAGAGGTGTAACACAGTATTTTTAAGTATTTACCTGTTGAAGGACATTGGGTTCTTTACAATTTTGAGCTACTACAAATAAAGCTACTATGAACACTTAGTGCATGTTTTGGTGTGAACATGAACGTAAGTTTTATTGGAGGTAAATGTCTAAGAATGCAATGCTGAGTTTATGGTAAGCATGTGTTTAGTTTTAGGAAGCATGTTTAGTTAGCAACAAAATGCCTACTCTTTTTCAGGGCAACTGTACATTTTACATTTCTAACAGCAATGTTTGAGTGATCCAGTTTCTCCACAAACCCACCAAAATACCATGTTACCACTGTTTAATTTTTGTAATTCTGATAGTATATAGTGATACTTCATTGTAGTTTAAATTTTCATTTCTCTAATGCCTAATAATTTTACACATCTTTTCACATAATTGTCATCTGTGTATACTTTTCACTGAAATGTCTATTCACATTTTTGGCTCATTTCTAATTAGATTGTTTGCATTTTTAATGTTGAGTTTTAAAAGTTCTTTATACATGTATGCTAAATAGTAGTTCTTTGTTGTACATGTGGTTTGCAAGTATTTTCCCACTGTTGATAGCTTGTTTTTGCATCCTCTTTTTGAAGTCTTTCACAGAGCAAGGGTTTTAAATTTTGATGAGGTACATTTTATCATTTTTTTAATGGAGCTTGTTTTTTAAGTCGAAAATATGAGAAATTTTTCCTAGGAGCTAAAGATTTTCTCCTGTGTAATTTTCGAAAAGTTTTAGAGTTAATGAAAAGTTACATTTTATATTTTAACTGTGATATATTTTTACTAACTTTTTGTATAAGGTATGAGGTTTAGTTTAAGGCTCAGTTTATTATTATGGTTGAATTTATACCTGCTATTCTAGTAGTTGACTTACAATTTTTTTCTTGTTTTGTGTGTTCCTCTGTTTCTACTTCATTGCCCTTTTGCATTAAATAACTTTTTAAAATGTACCACTTTTATTTCAGTTAACTTTTACCATATTATTTTGAGCTATTTTCTCAAAGGTTGTTCTGGGAAATAAAATATGTTTCTTAATTTATTACAATATGGGTTTTCAATTGTGGGGGGTGGAGTATAAAGCAAACGGATGGAAAAATATTCCTTACTCTTGGGTTGGAAGAATCAATATTGTCAAGCTGTCCATCCTACCCAAGGCAATCTACAGATTCAATGCAATACCCATCAAATTACTAACATCATTCTTCTCAGACCTGGAAATGATAATACAGAAATTCATATAAAAACAAAAAAGAGCACAAATAGCCAAAACAATCCCCAGAACAAAAAGTGGGAGGTATTATTCTGCATCTGATAATTTTAGTAACTTTATTATTTGTGTCTATTTCTCTTGTTTGTTGCCTTTGTTGACTAATTCTTATTGACTTCTTTCTCTTTATATTTCTCTTGGATTGTGGTCTCTCTTTTTTTCGCCAATGATTCTGTAGAAATATTTTATACTTTTTTAAGTGGCCCATTTACTAGACAATGTTTGTTGTTGTTGTTGTGGTGGTGGTGGTGGTGGAAGTGGTGGTAAGAACATTTAATATGAGATCTTCTATCAATATATTTTAAGTTCACAGAAAAGAATCGTAATGATGGGCACAATGTTATACATAAGATTTCTAGAACTTACTCTACTTGCATAACTAAAACTTTATACCTATTGAACACCAACTCCCCATTTCTCTCTTCCTTCATACCATGGCAACTGCGATTTTATTCTGTTACTGTGAATTTGACTATTTTAGCTAACTCCCATAAATAGATTTGTGCAGTATGTATTCTTCTCTGTCTTGTCTCAGTTAGCACAATGTCCTTCATGTTCATTTATGTTGTCATAAATGACATAATTTTCTATTTTTAAGACTGACATTTCATTGTAGTTATACCACATTATCTACATCTGTTCTTCTGCAGATGAACAGGTAGGTTATTTCCATATTTTCACTATTGCTGATAGTGCTTCAATGAGCATAAGAATGGAGATTTCTCTTCAAGATCTTCCTTTCAATTATTTGGATAAATACTCCAAAATCAGATTGCTGAATCATGTGGTAATTTTATTTTTATTTTTTGCAGAAACTCCATACAGAGTCTATACCTCTTTCCATTCTTACCAAGGGTGCACAATTTTCTTTCTCTACATCATTGCCAACATTTATATTTTGTTTATGTTGCTGTTGGTAGTGGTTTTATTCTATTTTATACCAGTCACTTTCAACAGGCTTGAGGTTATATCTTATTGTAGTTTTAATTTGCATTTCCCTGATGATTAGTGATGTTGGTGGCCTTTTTATATATTTGTTGGATATTTATATGGCCACTTTTGAGAAATATCTATTTAAGAACTTTCCCCATCTATTAATCAGGTGATTTGTTTTGGTGCTATTGAGTTTTAGGAGTCCTGTATATTGTTTTGGTAATTACCTCCTGATCAGATATATGGTTTGCAAATATATTCTTCTGTTCTATAGGTTGTCTCTTTCTCCATTAATTGTTTTATTTTGAGGGCAGAAGCTTTATAGTTTGTTGTAAACTCAATTGTTTATTTTATATTTTTTATCTGGTTTTGGTGTCATATAAGCAAATCTTTGTCTAGACCAATTTCAAAACGCTTTTCCCTATGTTTTCTTTAAGTATTTTTGCAGCTTAATATCATGTGTTTAAGACTTTAATTCATTTTTAGTTAATTTTTAATATAGTCTGAGATAAGAGTCTAGTTTTATTTTTTCATGTGGAAATCTAAATTTCTCAATAGCATTTATTAGAGAGATTATTACTTCCACATAATGTGATCTTAACATCTTTGTCAAAGGCCAGCTGAATTTAAATGTAAGAATTTATTTATTGGCTATATTTGGTTTTTGTTCTATATGTCTGTTTTCATGCCAGTACTAGACTGTTTTAATTACTATAGCTGTATAGTATATTTTGAAATAACTAATATGAGGCCTCCATCTTTGTCCTGTTGCTCAGATTGCTTAGGCTATTGGGGTCTTTTGTGGTTCTATAGGCATTTTATATTTATTAATTCTATTTCTCTATAAAAAAAGACCTGCCATTGGGGTTTTCATAAGGATTTCATTGTATCTATAGATCATTTTTAGTAGTATGAATATTTTAAACACATCATGTCTTTCCATTTATTAACATAAAATATCTTTCCTCTTATCTCTGACTCTTTTTTTAAAACAATGTTTTATAATTTTAGGGTACTAGTCTTTTACTTCTTTGGTGAAGTATATTCCTCAGTATATTTTTCTTTTTCTTCCTGTGTGAATGAGATTGTTTTCTTATAATTTTTTATGGGTAGTTCAATGTTTCTATAAAAAAAGAATTGATTTTTTTATCCTATAATTTTACTGAATTAATTTATTTTTTCTAAGATTTTGAAATGAAATTTTTAGGGTTTTCTATTTATAAGATCATGCATCTGGAAGCAGGGACAATTTTTACTTTTTTTTCTTTCTAAGTTAGATGTTATGTATGTATGTATTATTTTGCTTAATATTTTGGCTAGGACTTTCAGCACTATATTGAATACAAGTGAAGAGAGTAGACATCTTACCTTATTCCTGTTCTAAGAGAAAAAGTTCTTGGTTTTTCCCATTGAGTATAGTGTTAGCTGTGGGATTTTCTTACATAGTCTTTATTATGTTGAGGTAAATTTTGTCTATAGTTAGTTTGTTAAGTGATTAAATGATGATAGGATGCTTAATTTTGTCAAATGTTTTCTGCATCTATTAAAATTATTATTTGATTTTTATTATTTATTCTGTTAATGTGGTGTACCGTAATTATTGATTTTCATATGTTGAACTATACTTGTTTCCCAGGGATACATTTTTTGGTCATGGTATATGAATGCTTAAATGTATTGTTGGATTCCATTTGCTAGTATATTGTTGAGAATATTTGCATGTTCATCAGGAATATTGTTTTATGGATTTTAAAAAAGAATTGTGGGGTACATGTGAGGATTTACTACATAAATATAATACATAAGCATAAGGGTGAGGTTTGTGTTTCTAATGCGTTCTCTACTCCCCCTCCAGTGGTGGGATGATACCCAATGAGCAGTTTGATGTCCCTTATCCACTCTCCCTCACTCCTTCCTTTAGCAGTGCCCAACATCTGTTGTTCCTGTCCTTGTACGTGTGTGATCAATGTTTAGTGCTAATTTATGAATAAGAACATGTGGCATTCAGATTTTTGTTTCTGTGATAATTCACTTAGAATGATCATTTCCAGATGCATCTAAGTTGCTGCAAAGGATATTATTTTGTGTTTTTTTTTATGACTGTGTAGTATTCAATCATGTATATGTACCTCAGTTTTATAGTTTTCTTATAATGCCATTATCTGCCTTTAGTGTCAAGGTGATGTGAGCATCCTAAAATAAGTTTGAAAATATTCCCTCTTCCTCATTGATTTGGAAGAGTGTGAAAAGTTGATATTAATTCTTCATTAAATGCTTGATAGAATTCATCCATAAAATCATATATCATGCTGTTTTTGTTATTGTAGCCTTGTAGCAAATTTGCAGTCTGGGAGTGTGATGCTACCAACTTTGTTCTTTTTTATTGGGATTGCTATTTGGGCTCTTTTTTGCATGCATATGAATTTAAGTATTGTCTTTTCTAGGTCTGCAAAAAGTGTCGTTGTTAGTTTGACAGGGATTGTGATGAATCTGTGGATAACTTTGGATAGGATGGATATCTTAACAATATTGATTCTTCCAACCCATGAACGTGGAATGTTCTTTGCTTTGTTTGTGTCATCTTTGATTTTTTTAAGTGGTGTTTTTTTGTTCTTATTGTCAAGATCTTGCACCTGTTTGGTTAGATGTTTTTAAAGGCGCGCACGCGTGCATGTGTGTGTACGTGTGTGTTTATTGTGAATTGAATTGTGTGTTTTATTTGATTATCAGTTTGCTTGTTGGTGGCATATAGAAATGCAACTGATTTTTGAGCAATGATTTTGTATCTCAAGACTTTACTGAAGTTGTTTAATCAGTGAAAGGAGTTTTTTTGGTGGAATCTTTAGAGTTTATATGGTGTAGAATCATATCATCATCAAAGAGATAATTTAACTTCTTTTTCTTTTTGGATTTCACTGACTTCTTTCTCTTGCCTGGCTAGGGCTTCCACTATATGTTAAAGGAGTAGTGAGAGTGGACACACTTGTCTTATTCCAGTTCTTTAGAGGAATACTTCAAGGTTCTGCTCATGAAGTATAATGTTGGCTGTGGGTTTATAATAGATGGCTCTTATTATTTTGAGGAATGATCCTTTGACGCCTAGATGCTTTCGTTTTTATCAAGAAGGAATTCTAAATTTTATCCAAACATTACACTATTTTGTAGCTTTCCTTATAGAGGTATTTTGCCCCCTTAGGTAAATTTACTTCTAGGTATTTTACTTTCTCATAAGCACTGCAAATGATATTTCTGTACTAATTTCTTTCTCAGTTAGTTTACTATGGATGTATGCAAATGCTATTAACTGTTCTATGTTTATTTTGTATCCAACAACTTTATCTAATTTATTCATCAGATGCATAAATGTTTGATGGATTCTTTGGGGGGTTTTACCTATAAAATTATAACATCAGCAAAAAGAGACAATTTGACTTTTTAAAAAAAATTTGAAACCTTTTATTATTTATCTTACTTGATTGCTCTGGCTACAACTTCTAGTAATGTTTTGAATAGTGATGGTGAAAGCAGTCATTCTTATCATCTTTCTGTTTTTAGATAAAAGGTTTTTAGCTGTTTCCCATTTAATATGATGTTATCTATGGGTTTGTCATATACAAACTACATTATTTTGAAGTATCTTACTTCTATTTCTAGTTTGTTGAAATTTTTATCATGAAAGGATGTTGAATTATATAAAATAGTTTTTCTGTGTCCACTGAGATGATCATATAATTTTGTCTTTCAATTTTTTGAGGTGATGTATCACATTTGTTGGTTTGCATGTGTTGAGCTATCCTTGCATCCATGATATAAATTCCACTTAGTAATAGTGCATTCTGTTTTTGAAATATTGTTGGACTTTTTGCTAATATTTTGTAGAGTATTTTTGCATCAGGGATATGTAAAAAATGTATAGTTAATTTGTTTTTTTTGTTGAGTCCTTGTCTGGTTTTGGTATCAGTGTATTGTGGGCCTTGTAGAATGAGCTAACTAAATTTCCCTCCTCTTCATTTTGGGAAAGAGTTTCTGGAGGATTAGAATTAGGGTTTTTAAAATATGTTTGGTAGAATTAGGCAGTGAATCTGTCAAGTCCAGAGTTTATCTTTGTTGGGAGACTTTTTATTATTGACTCAATCTTGCTACACATAATTGATCTTTTCAGGTTTTCTACTTTTTCTAATTTGACCTTGTTAAGTTTTATGTTTCCAAGAATTTATTCATTTCTTCTGGATTTTCAAGTTCTTTAGCATCCAGTTGCTTATAATAGGTTCTGATAATATTTTGTATTTCTGTGATATCTGTTGTAATGCCTCCTTCTTCATTTCTGATTTTGAGTCTTATCTCTTCTTGATAGATTCAGCTAGTGATTCGTCAATTTTATTTGCCTTTTTGAATAACCAACTTATTATTTTGTGATTCTTTGTATTGTTTCTGTTTTAACTCTTAAATTAGTTCTACTCTGATCTTATTTATTTTCTTCAGCTAATTTTGAAATTGCTTTATTCTTGCTTTTCTAGTTTCTAAAAGATTATTATTAGAATTCTTATTTGAAATTTTTCTACTTTATTGATGTAGGTATTTATTACTACAATCTTTCCTTTTAGAATTGCCTTTACTGTATCCCATTTGTTTTGGTATGTTGTGCTTTAATTTTTATTTGTTTCAAGATCTTTTTTTGGTTTGTTTGTTTGTTTGTTTTGAGTTGTAGTCTCACTCTGTCGCCCAGACTAGAATGCAGTGGCCACTCCAGGCCACCACAGCCTCAACCTGCTGGGCTCCGGTGATCCTTCCACCTCAGCCTTCCAAGTAGTTGGAACTACAGGCATGTGCTATCATGCCCTGCTGATTTTTTGATTTATTGTAGAGATGATGTCTCACCAAGTTGCCCAGGCGGGTCTCGAACCCACAGGCTCAGGCAATTCACTCACCTCAGCCTCCCAAAGCACAGAATTACAGGCTGTTTTTTATTTCATATTAATTTCTTCATGACTCAATGGTCATTCATTAATATGTTATTTAATTTCCATGTATTAGTATATTTTCAAAAGTTTATCTTGGTATTAATTTCTAGTTTAATTCATTGTAGTCTGAGAAGATACATGGCATGATTTTGATTTTTTAAATTTATTAAGACTGTTTTGTGTCCTAACATATGGTCTATCTTAGAGTACGTTCCATGTACCCATGAGAAGAATGTGTATTTTGCGGCTATTGAATAAAATCTTCTATAAATGTCTATCAGGTTGATTAGATCTAAAGTTCAGTTTACATTCAAGGTTATTTTGTTGATTTTCTGTCAGATGATTTGTCTAATGCTGAGAGTGGAGTGTTGAAGTCCCCCAGTATTATTGTACTGAAGTCATATCTCTGTCTTTAGATCTAGTTATATTTGCTTTATGTAACTGGGTGCTCAAATATTGGGTGAATATATGGGGTATCAAAAAAATACATACACATTTTAAGTATGACATTTGCTCAAAAGGTGGTATTAATCAAATGAATGCTAGCATCACCATGTGACAGACCGTGTAGTCAAAGAAAATTTCAAGAACATGGTTGAGCAAACATCATACTAGACATTGCCACCATAATTCAATTCAACTTTGAAAAGTAAGCATAGATAACATCTCTTTAAATGTGTATACATATTTTTGGCACCCCTGTATTTTTAGAATCTATTTTATTTCATTGTATTGATCCCTTTATCATTACATAGTTACATTCTTTGTTTTTGTTTTTTACTATTTTGAGTTGTTTGTTTTGTCTGGTATATGTATAGCTTACTTCTACTTGCTTTGGGCTTTTGTCTACATGGAAGATTTTTCATTATCCCTTTTCTTTGAGTAAAGGACTAGGATGCCAAGCAGGCCAGTCTTGGTCCCTGTGGTGGCAGAGGTGAGCTGAGCATACCTGTCCTTGAGCCCCAGAAGTGTGTTTGCTAGTTCTGGTGTGACCAGGTCCTGATGAGCCAATTCATGGGTCTATAGGTGGCTTAATTGGATGTCAGTAGAAGTAGTAGTTGGCCAGGCATGTGATAAGATTCTCTGGATCCCAGACCATCAGTATAATGTGAATGATGGCAGTAGTGGGTCATGGGGCAACCCAAGCCACGCTCTTGTTGGCGGTGATTGTGATATGCTGGATGGGTCAGTCTCTTGGCCTTCACATGACTCATACAAGTAAGCATCAGATACAGTGCTTACTGGCAACTAGAGTCAGCTTAATCTCAGACCCTAAGAGGAATGCTCGGATATCAACAGTGGTGAACAGGGCAGGGCAATTTTTAACCTTCTTAATGCCAAACTTGAGTATTGGAAAGCCAAAACAAGGCTGGTGAACTTGTCCTGAGACCCCTTGATAGTGTGTCTAAGCAATGTCTTTGATAGGCAGGGCTGAGGTGGTCTCAAGACTGTTAGCAGAATGCTTAAGTGTAGGCAGCATTAGGAGCACTACAAACCTGAATCCAGGAAAGGAAAGGCCTCTCTCAGTGGCAGTTAGCATAAGAAGGCAGCTCTAGAACACATGTTTCCTCACATCTTGGTCCCCTAGCAGCCTGCAGTAGTGATGGTGATATTTGTCCTTGGGGTGTGTGAAAGTGCCCATGCTTCCCTCTCTATCTTTGGCCTGTGTCCAAAACAAGACACAACTATTTGGATGCTGTACTGTCAGATCTGTGCTGTCTGTAGGTCTGCCATCAGAAAAGGTGGTGCCTTTTTCTCCAAGGGAGCAGCATAGGAAGGCAGCTGTGGGGCATGATAATTCTTTGCATTTCTGTCCCACAGCAGCCTGCAACAACAGCAAAGATTGGATTTGTACTAGGGGCACATGAAAGTGCCCAGCCTCTTCTCTCTTTTTGGCAGCCCTTTGGAGGCTGAGCTCTCAAAATGGCACCTTGATACAGCTGCTCAGCGCTCAGAAGCCTGTGGTACTCAGTGAATTCTTTCTCTGGAGTAATAATGCCTCTCTACAATCTCTAGACTGCTCCATATGTTAGTCTCAAGGCTACAATGGTTGAAGAGCCTTCCTGTAGCTAAAATTGTAGAAATCCATGGTAAGAATGTGGATCCTTGGGGAAGAGAGCTCAGTCAATATCCTCTTGCCCTCATCCAGGAGATTTCCTTGGCTCCCAGACAATCCTGGCCAAGCAGATTTCCTAGCTTCCCTCTCCTTTGTCTGAGTCTCTGTTGTGTTTTTCAGAACTTAAAGTGGTGGCTAGCTAGTCTTATTAGATGACAGTCATGTAAAATGTTCTTAGGTGAGTGTTGATTTTAGTATCTCATTAATTAGTCTTATTTCTGTTTTTTAATATTAAGAGATGATTTTCCCCAAATGTCGCTCACAAATCAAGTTTTGAATAGGTAAAAGCTTGGTTGGAAAAAAAACACCCAGACTATTTTTCTTTTTCTGCTCTGATGCCAACACAACAACAGTTAACTCAGAAAACTTCTATGACCTCAATGTATGTAGGGATGCCTCCCACCATCAGGCAAGCAATCAGTTCTGCAGCAGATGCCAACCGAGTGTTCTCTAATTCAATCAGGATGCTATATACCTGTAGAAAATATCAGATCCTAGAGGTTGAATGCCCTCTCCCCAAGACTGCCCCATTTTCAGACACCAGTCTCAAGCTGGGGCCTCCAGAACTTCTGACCAATCAACTTCAAGTTGGGGTTCCCACAACACCTGCTTTGGGTTTGATTAATTTGCTGGAACAGTTTACAAAACTCAGGGAAACACTTATGTTTATTGGTTTATTTTAAGGAATATTACAAACAACACAGTTGAGAGATGCATAGAGAGAGGTATGAAGAAAGGGGTGTGAAATTTCTATGCCCTCCCTGGGTACCACCCTTTGAGTACCTGCATGTGTTCCTCTATCCAGAAGCTCTTCAAACCCTGTCCTCTTAGTTTTTATGGAGGCTTTAATATCTGTATATGATTGATTAAACCATTGACCATTGGTGATCAATTTGACCTTCTGCTTCTCTTCCTCGAGATTGGGGTGGGGTTGAAAGTCCCAACACTCTAATTCTGCCTTAGTTTTTCAGTCTAAGTATATCAGTCAGCACAGCATACATCAAGACTGTACATTTTGGATTCCAAAAATTGTAGTAGTTGCGTGCAAGCAAATGAGGACATAGATCAAATATATATTTTGTAGTATCATAGAACCAAATGTTGAATGTTTCTTCATCTATCAGACTGCATTCCCTTGAGAACAGGAAATTATGTTTGTTCTTTCTTTCTAATCTAACACCTGGAGAAGTGCCTAATGCAGAAGAGGCACTCGGTAAATATTGGCTGAAAATATGGATAGAAATACAACATTAAAAGGAGAATCACTGATACAAATTAGAGTTGGTAAATTTGACTTTTAGATGTCATGGTCTAAATTTGCACTCTATTTGTAAAGAAAAAAATAATAAAGAAAAGAAATAAAAAGAAAGAATTATTCTTTATTCTTGTTTAAATTTTCTCCAGTCAAAAATTTGCTGAGCTATGTTGATGCTACAAATAGAAGAGGAAAAATCCATATTTTAAGATGAATTGAGGCTACTGAAATAAGTTTTAAAATTTCAACCTAGAGTTAAACTATTCTTGGAATTATTATTTTCTTTAATTCTCTAGGAGATTGAATATTTGCTGAATATTCTTGTACTACTTTCTCTTACTCTAAATTTTTGCAGCATAAAGTGTTAGATTAGTTTGGGGTTTTTGATGCGCTACTATCATTAGCCCTTCAGTAACAACTTAACATCAGGAAAACCAGTACTGGAAGTAACAAATTGGGGTTTATTTTTGATCAAGATGCAGACTCAGAGAAGTGGTAAGTCCTCTTAGGAGTCCTAGAAGAGACTCCTCTAATTTAAGTAGATCATGCATAATAAGCATTTCCATTCTTCATCTAAAGTTCTTAAGTCCTTTCTGAGAAGGGTCCACAACATCAAATGGACTTAGATGTTTTAGACATAAACTTCAGTAACTTAAGATTAAATGTAGCCACTTGAGGAGGTGTAGAAGACAGAATTAACTGAGAGCATCCACTTGGAGGTAAATAGTAACTTCTGAGCATGAATTGTACTCATGAATGCCTAGGTACATGGCTGAATCCAATAATGGAAATAGGAAAGAGAAATATGATGGAAAAGCAGACAAAGACACAATGCAGAGTACCTAATATTGTTTTGATTTTACTTTATATTTTAAAGTAAGAATAAAGAAATATGTGCCAAAACAATGATAACTACTTTCCTTTCTTTAATTTTCTGAATGTAGATATTTGAAACACTATTGGAAATAGCACAATGCCTTTCTGGTTCTGAATTCTAGAGGCATCAGGTTCAAACAACTGATAGAAAAAAGGCAAAGTTGCAAAGTAGGTATCTGGTACAGGACTCAGTTTTATGTTTTATTTTACAACATAGGAAACCTACAGGCAATGTAAATCACCAGCCTAAGGAGGAAATATGGCTAGCGTGTTGTTTATTTGTCTTCATTCTGGATTTAGACTTTTCTCAGTTACAAACCTTATATCCAGGTTTCTCCAAACTGTTGCTTCATAGATATTATCATAGAAAGATTGATGTATTAAAATCACTAAAGAAGGAGTATTTAGGTTATTTGTAGCTTAATACCTACTGTTCTACTGCTCAAACAACCACCATTTTATTTTGTCTGGTTTATTATAGTATTATCTCTGATTGCCTAAACATTTTGTAGATTAATACTTGATTCCTTGGGGAAAAAATACATAAAAATCATTAGAGATTTAAATCCCATAAATCATCAATCAGATGTAGTCAAATCAAAGGTACCAGCAACCTGGCAAATAAGAAACAAAGGAATTAAGTTATGTTTTAATTATCAGCACCGAATGGTATTTCAAAGAATGTCAGTCTACATATATCTGTGAATAAAATGAATACATAATGTATAATGATACATTATTGATAATAAAATAAACCTAACTAAAAGGAGAAATGTGCTATGTTCACAGATGAGAAAACTCAATTAGAGATGTCAGCTCTCCAAAAATTAACCCAAGATTTAATTCCAGTAAAAAAGTCAATAGATGACTGTCAGATGACTGACAAGCACTCCTCCTCCCAGTAATGGTCATGTGTAAGGTCTACACATTAATTTTTTAAAAATACGTAATTTGCAAAACACTAAACAAAAACTACAAGCAAAATATAAAATCATTTTAAAGGCAAGAAAAAAGAGAAGAGAAAACATTTTTAAAAAGCAGCTATTGATAGACTATAGAAAATATCTATGAAAGCCAGTAGAGTGCTGGCTTTTTTTGCAAATTGTAGTAGAGTTATGAACACATTGAGTCCTGTGTCAAAAACAGTCCAGGGCTTACATGAAGTGGAATTTCATAGGTGATTCTCTCTGGTGATTATTTTTCAAGTTAATGTTTTTAAATTGATATAGGACCCCCTTAAATTAGATAAAATTAATCAAAGGAAATATATGTACTTGCTAATTCTGTCTCAGTGTCAGTGTTGGAGTCAAGTTGAGAAGAGTATTATTTACTTTTCATGTATCCATATTGATAAAAGGTACTACACAGGAACAGATATGAGTTGAAAATAAAATGGATTTTACTGAGCTTTCAAGTTTAGAATTGGTGTGTACCATATATCTTCCACTGACAAGTTTATAGTCAGCAAAGATAATAAAAATATTTTAAAATCTAGTTTGGTGTATGGGTATAAGCTGACCCACAACTCCAAGAAGCAATCTAGAACAACTCCTGCTTGATTTGGAGGAAATTCAGCAGCTCTCTCCTTAACAACACAGAGGCCTAAGACTACCTGAAGGAATGAAGATGAGTAGAAGAAAGGGGAAGATTTCTTTCCTCATTCTCTAACTCATTGTATTTTATTCCACTTTTTCTTTAGTGTTGCTGGTTTGATTGGAAAAGTTTAATGCTTAGAAGCAAGGACTCTAGAACTATGTACCAGATCTCCTGAGCTCAATATTTTCTTCTTGTTTTAAGTATCATATGGAGTACTTGTTAGGATTTGTTACATAAGTATACTGCGTGAAGGTGAGATTTGCATTTCTGACAAGCACTCCTCCTCCCAGTAGTGGTCATGGCACCCAGTGGGTAGTTTCGAATCCCTTATCCTCCCCACCCTTTTCCTCTTTTAGCAGTGCCCAATGTCTGTTACTCCCATCCTTATGTCTGTGTGCCACTTTTGAGTGAGAACATGCAGTGTCCAGGTTTTTGTCTCTGCGATAATTCACTTAGATTTATGGTCTCCAGCTGCATCCGTGTTGCTAGGGGGACATGATTTTGTGCTTCTTTATTGTCTCACAGTATTCCATATTGTATATGTACCACATTTTCTTTATTTAGTTCACCTTCTGTGAGCATCTGGGCTGGTTATATGTTTTTGTTATTGTGAATAATGCTGCAATAAACATAAGCATGCAGATGTATTTTGGTAGAGCAATTTGTTCCTTTCAGTATATTCCCAGAGGTGGGAATGCTGTGTCGAATTGGGAGCTCTATTTTCAGTTTTTTTGAGAATTCTTCAAATTGTTTTCCACAGAGGTTAAACTAGCTTACATTCTCACCAGTGATGCACAAGTGTTTCCTTTTCTCCTCAGTCTCACCAAGGCCTGTTGTTGTTTTTTTAATCTCTTAATATTAGTCATGCTGACTGGTGTGAGATGGTATCATATTGTACTCTTGATTTGTATTTCTCTGAGGATTAGTGATGCTGAGCACTTCTTCATATGTTTGTTGACTGCTGGTATGTATTCTTTGAGAAATGTCTGGTCATATCCTTTGCCCACTTTTTAATGAGGTTGTTTGTTTGTTTTTACCTGTCAATTTGTTTGGAATCCTTATAGATTCTGGATGTCAGGGCTTTGTCAAATGGATGACTTGCAAATATTTTTTCCCATTCTGTATGTTGTCTGTGTACTCTCTTGATGGTTTCTTCTGCCAAGCAAGCACTTTTTAGCTTGATAAAGTCACATCTGTCAATTTTAGTTTTTGCTGCATGTGCTTTAGGACTTGGCCACGGATTTATTGCCTAGACCAATGTCCTGAAAGGTGTTTTCAAGGTTTCCTTTAAGGTTTTTATAGGTTGATTTTTCACATTTACATTTTTTATCCATTCTGAGGTAGTTTTTGTATATAGTGATGGGTAGGGATCCCCTTTTATTCTTCTGCATGTTGTTAGCCAGTTTTCCTGTATCATTTGCTAAATATGATTCCTTTTCCCCAGTGTTTGCTTTTGCTTGTCAAAGATGAGTTGGTTGAAAATCTGTGGTTTTATTTCTAGGAGCTCTATCCTGATTCCAGTGGTCTATGTGTCTATTTTTGTACCAGTACTATGCTGTTTTATTTATTGTAACCTTATAAAAATGTTTGAAGTCTGGGAGTATGACACACCAGTTTTATTCTTTTGGCTGGAAATTGCTTTAGCTATCCTGGCTCTTTTTTGCTTCCATATAAATTTATGTATTATCTTTTCTCAGTCTGTGAAAAATATTGCTGGTAGTTTGATAGGAATTGCGCTGAATCTGTAGATTGCTTTGGGTAGAATGGACATCTCAATAATACTATTTCTTCCAATCCTTGAACATAAGATTATCTTCCATTTGTTTGTGTTGTCTTTCATTTATTTGAGCAGAGTTTTGTAGTTTTCATTGTAAAGATCTTTCACATCTTTGGTCAGATGAATTATTGAGGTTTTATGGGGGGGGTTGATGGTTATTGTAAATGGAATTATGTTTTTAATTTGGTTCTTTTCTTGTTTGTTATTGATGTATAGAAATGACTTTTACACATTGATTTTTGTAACCCAAGTCTTTACAGATGTTGTTTGACCACTTTCTATCTGTGTGGTCTCAAATCAATCACTCAGTGGCATATTTCCATTAAATGTGAAGCTTCTATATCTATACTACTCACCACCTAGTTCTATTGTAAACATTACATGGCTAATATGAATGGTTTACTTATAGTAGTGTTTGGCCCATATTCCCACTCAATTTTTACAGTTGACGTCAGTCATTTACTATTTCAAACAAAAGAGTGACCATTTGAGGATATGATTGCATTTGATATAAATTTCAAATGTATGCATTTTACATACATGTAGCCTATTTTTCTTTTGACATCACTCATAAGAGTTATAATCTAATTTGTTAGTGAACAAGCAAGAAAAACAAATAAGCAGGTATTTGCAAGCAATGTATTTATTATGCAAATTAACACATTTAACTTAGTTAATGTTTTTCTTCAGTGTTTTTTTTAATCAATATTTTTTATTATGATATTGTGGGGTACAGTTAAGGGGTAGGTATACAAATATGCTTCATTCAGGCACCCTTGTTGAAAAGAGGTGTCTCCCCATCCCCAGACAGTTATTTACTACTGTTAATCCCATCTCCCTTCCCCTCCACCCCCATAGTTTCCCACCACTGTCAGTCATTTTCTTATAGTATTACATTGGATATTCAAGGTCCACTATATGAGTGCGAATATGTGATACTCAGATCTTTGTTTCTGTGAGAGATCACTCGGTATTATAGACTCTTTGTTGAAGATGAGTTGGTTGAGAAATTGAGGTTTTGCTTCTGGAATCTCAATTCAATTCCATTGGTCTATATGCCTGTTCCTGGCTGTTCCAATACCAAGCTGTTTTGATTAATGTAGCTTTATAGTAAAGTTTGAAGTCTGGTAATGTGATACCACCTGCTTTGGGTTTTTTTGCTGAAGATTGTTCTGGCTGTTCTTGGTCGTTTGTGTTTCCATATAAATTCCTGTGTGGTGTTTTCTAGGTCTGAGAAGAATATTGCTGGTAATTTGATGGGTATTGCATTAAATCTGTAGATTGCCTTAGGTAAGATAGACATCTTCACAATGTTGATTCTTCCAATCCATGAGCATAGGATATTTTTCCACTTGTTTATGTCATCTTTGATTTCTTTGAGCAGTGTTTTGTGGTTTTCATTGTAAAGGTCCTTCACGTTTCTGGTTAGGAAGATGCCAAGGTATTTCATTTTTTGTGTGTGGCTATTGTGAATGGAATTGTGGTTTTTATTTGGGTTTCTGCATGTTTATTATCAGTGTAAAGAAATGCGATTGTCTTTTGTCCATTTATTTTATATCCTGAGACTTTACCAAAGGCCTTTATCAGTGTAAGGAGGTTTTTAACAGATTCTCTTGGATTTTCAAGGTACACAATCATGTCATCTGCAAAGAGCGATAACTTGACTTCCACTTTTCCTATTTGGATACCCCTGATTGCCTTCTCTTCTCTGATTGCTAGAGCCAGGACTTCCAATACTATATTGAACAGAAGGGGTGAGAGTGGGCATCCTTGTCTTGTTCAAGGTTTCAGGGGAAATGGTTCCAGTTTCTGTTTAGGATATGCTGGCTGTGGGTTTCTTATAGATGGGTTTTACTATTTTGAGGTATTTTCCCTGTATGCCTAGATATTTGAGGGTTTTTATCAAGAAGGGTGCTGGATTTTATCAAAAGCTTTTTCTGTATCTAATGATATAATCATGTGGTTTTTGTTTTGACATCTGTTGATGTATTTAATTGCATTTATGGTTTTACTAATGTTGAACCAACCTTGCATCGCAGGGATGAAGCCTACCTGGTCATGGTGGATGATTTTTGAGATTTGTTGAATCCGGTTCGCTAGGATCTTGGTGAAGATTTTAGCATCTATGTTCACCAAAGATATTGGCCTGTAGTTCTCTTTCTTTGTTGGGTCTTCACCTGGCTTAGGTATCAATGTGATGTTTGCTTCGTAAAATGATTTAGGAAGGGTTCCATCTTTTTCAATCACCTGGAATACCTTCAGTAGGATTGGTATAAGCTCCTCCTTAAATGTCTTGTAGAATTCTGCTGGAAAGTCATCTGGTCAAGGACTTTTTTTTGTAGGTAGTTTCCTTATTAGATAGTCAATTTCCTTGTTGGTTATTGGTCTATTTAGGGTCTCAATTTCTTCTTGTTTCAACCTAGGCAGGTTGTGTGATGTCAGAAAGTTCTCCATTTCCTTAAGGTTTTCAAGTTTGTTTCCATAGAAGTGTACATAGTAGTCTCTAATGATCTTTTGTAATTCTTCAGGTTCAGATGTGACTTCATCTTTTGTGTTTCTGATTGTGTTTATTTGGGCTTTTTCTCTCTTTTTCTTGGTCTGTCTAGCTAGGGGACCATTGATCTTGTTTATCCTTTCAAACCAGCTTTTTGTTTCATTGATTTTTTGTATTATGTTTTTGTCTTCTATGTCCTGGATTTGGGTTTTTATTTTGGTGATCTGGATTCTTCTGCTAAAATTAGGGTTTTCGTGATCTTGCTTTTCCAGTTTTTTTAGGTGGCTTGTAAGGCTGTTAATTTGTAATTCTTCCATTTTCTTCATGTGCTTTTGTAGGGATATAAATTCTCCTCTTACAACAGCTTTCATGGCATCCCAGATATTTTGGTAAGTTGTTTCTTCATTTTCATTTGTTTCCAGGTATCTTTTAATCTCTGTTTTGATTTCATCATTGCCCCAGGAGTTGTTTAGCATCAGGCTGTTTAGTGTCCATGTCTTTGTGGGTTTTGGGGAGAACTTTGTTGGTGTTAATGCTTATTTTTTTCCACTGTGGTCTGAGAAGGTGCATGGTAAAATTTCAATCTTTTTAAATTTGCTGATGCGTGATTTATGACCACATATGTGGTTGATCTTAGAGTACGTTCCATGCGGTGATGAGTAGAATGTGTATTCTGTGGTCTTTGGGTGGAGGGTTCTGTAGGTATCAATTAAGTTCATTTGATTAAGTTTGATTAAGTTCATTTGATCAAGAGTCGCATTGAGGTTTCGGATCTCATTGCTGACTTTTTGGCCTGATGATGTCTTGGGTGTGAGTGGGGCATTAAAGTCCCCAGCTATGATGGTATTGGAGTCGATGTCTTTTTTTAGTTTACTTAGAAGCTGCTTTATGAAAGTTGGTGCTCCTATGTTGGGTGCATATATGTTAGGATGGATATTTCTTGTTGATGGATTGAACCTTTTATCATTATGTAGTGGCCTTCTGTATCTTTTTAAATTTTCGATAGCTTAAAGGTTTAAATTTTTGTCTGAGATTAAGATCACAACTCCGCCTTTCTTTTGTGTTCCATTCACCTGAAAATTTGTTTCCCATCCTCTTACTTTGAGTCTGTGAGTGTCCTTTCTAGTGAAGTGAGTCTCTTGAAGGCAATAGATTGTTGCCTGGTGATATTTTATCCATTTTGCCATTCTATGTCTTTTCAGTGGTGCATTTAGCCCATTCACATTCAAACTAATTATTAAAATGTGAGAGTTGATCCTATCATAATGTTCTTACAGAGTTGTTCTTTCTGTGTGTTGTCTTTCTTTTGGTTTTAGAGTTGGATCATGTGTGTTTTTAATCTTTTGCCTGTACTCTTGTGAAGAACATTGTTGTTCTTTTTTCCTTTTCTTCTGTGTTCAATACTTTCTTAAGTGTTTCTTGTAGAGGTGGTTGGGTGGCAGCGTAGGTTCTTAGGGATTGGATATCTGGGAAAGATTTCTATTCTCCCTCACTGAG